>NW_026901457.1:0-11380 GCF_033783945.1 Neopsephotus bourkii
AGGTGGCAGGGGCTGTCCCCATGGCTCAGAGCATCCTCTGGCCATGGTCATGGCCTTGGCCAGATCCTGCTTCCCAGCCCTGCTCCTCAGCAGCCACCCAAGGGTGCGCTGAGCTGAGCTGGGTCTCTGCTCCAGGGCACTGCAGTGACCGATGCAGCATCAAGCTCTTAATGGGATTTTGGGGGACGCGTGTCCTATGTGGTCCTGTTTAACTATCCCTTCCCTCTGGGATCTGCAGGCTTAACATGCCTTGCTCTCCAGCCTGAGCTCGCCATGGAAAGCCAGTGGAACAGCAGCTGCCCCCTCCCATACATCAGCAGGCAGCAGGGATTTGTTGCTCCCTCTCTGGGAAAGCCTCAGCACTTGTCCTTGGCCTTGGGGTGCCCTCACATGGCCCCCCTCAACTCAGAGCTGCCCCGAGGCTTGGGCACAGGGCTTTCACCTCACTGGGGGGAGCAGCCCCCCTGCTTTAGGGGTGCATCCACTTCCTAAGGGCACCACATAGCCTCTGGGACACAAGCCATGGGCAGGCAGGTCCCCAGCTCTGCCCATCACCCTGCCCTGGCTGGAGGGTGCTGCCTGCACCAGGAGCCTGCAGCCCTAGGTGGGGCATGTGGGGACCCAGCTTCCCTGTGCCACAAGCATGTTCCCCCCTCAGTTCTCCTTGGCACAAGCCCACGCATGACATCCCCCTTGCCCCATTGGTGGCTTCCTGTCCTCATCCCAGACCTGTTCCTGGGCAGCGAGCCCCTCATTCCCCCCAGTCACCCCTGTTGCTCGCTCATGTGCATGTCCCCCCCGTGCCACCCTGCTCCCACCTTCACCATGTGCCTTCTGGTCTCTCCCACCACGCAGGCGCCGTGCCGGACTCCTGCCCCATTAACATTGAGGAATAGGTATGAGACACCCAGAGCCTGTGCCTGCCTCGTGCCCGCTCACCCCGGGGGTTTGGTGCCCCTGGCAGTCCCCTTGCTGGGGGACACCCCAGCCTACCCTGCAGCCCCCATGGGGTGTCTGTAAGTGCCCTTTTACTGGGCATGGGGGGCAGAGGCAGCCCCCCTCCATTTGGGTTGTTAAAACCCGGCCGTGGTGCACTGTGCTTCCCATTTGCCCCTCAGCATTCCTGAGAAATCAGAGGTTTAAGGGGCTCCCCTGGTTTGGAGAGGTAAGTACAGGCACCCGCTAGCCCTCACTGCAGCTGAAACCCAATATGGGGGGCTGGGGAGGTGGGTGTCCCTTGGGGAGACTGTATTGCACCCCATGGGAAGATGCCCAAGGGTGCCGTGGCTTTGGCAGCCCCTAACCCCCTGTTTTCTCGCCCCAGGCCCAGAGGCAGCCAACAACAACGTGCGGCTGCAGCAGGCGCCCCGGCCCCGCTGCCCCCCCGGCCCCCAGGACCTGGAGCAGGCAGCGGCCACCCCTGTGTGAGGGCTCAGCCTCAGCCGGGGCACACGCACCCCCCGTGCACGCAGAGGGCTCCGGGCACCGCAGGCATCGCCACCTCCCTCCCCTGGCTGTGGCGGGACTGCTTTTCCAAAGAGAAGATGGTAACGGGGGCTTTTCCTGCCCGGCTCCGCTGTGCAGAGGGGGGCCGAGAACCGCATCACTTCAGAGCCCCCCATCAGCACCTTCCCATCCTCCAGCCCTGATGGGGATGGGCTGGGGTCCCCTCCTGCCCCCAGCCATCTCACACCCATCCCCAGGCCTCTCTCCTCCAGTGTGCAGAGCACATGGGATGGGGTCACCCCATAAAGGGGGTCCTGGGACGCTGTCAGAGGTGGATGATGCCCAGGGGTTCAGGTTAAGGATGAATGTTGGCATTGGCATCCTCAGTACACAAGCCAGTGACCTTCATGGGGGGCTGGCACCCCCCCAGGTTTGCTGACCCCATGCTGTGGGATTGTCCCCATTAGTGCACTGGTGGTGATGGTGCCCCTGGAGCTCCCCGTCCCTCTGCTCTCCACCCTGGGCACGTGGGCTCTTGGGGCTGTCCCAGGAGGTTGCTTTTCCCCAGGGGATGGA
This sequence comes from Neopsephotus bourkii, assembly GCF_033783945.1. Lineage (NCBI taxonomy): Eukaryota > Metazoa > Chordata > Aves > Psittaciformes > Psittacidae > Neopsephotus > Neopsephotus bourkii. The sequence goes on from NW_026901457.1 coordinate 2,023, forward strand.
GCGGGGTGGACAGGGGACCTGGGACACCCCCCCACCCCCGCTGTCACCAGCCCCAGGGACATGGCCAGTTTAACCTCACTGTCTTCCACCCGCTGGGGGCGCGGGGCTGGGGCTGTGCCCTCTCTCTGGAACAAGTGCCAAACGTGTCACCCCTGGCCTGCCCTCTCCGTCGCACTTTGTAGCAGGGGGTGGATGAGGGTGTGGGAGCTGCTTCCCCATCCCTCCATCCCCACTCCTCCAGCCCCATCCCTCTGGCCAGCCCTGGCCTCCCTGCAGAAGTGGGTTTTGCTCCAGGAGACAGGAACACAGGGACAGCAGTGGGGTAGGGGCACAGCCACAGAGTTCCAGGACCTGATGGGGCCATTGGCAGAGGCCAGGCTCCACTCCAGAGAGCAGCAGGAAGAGGCAGAAGGCACCCTGAGGAGCATCAGACCTAACACCGCAATCCAGCAAGCTCTGGAGCTGTTTGAGTGAGCCCAGGGGGGGAGCTTGAGCCCCCCTTTTTCCCCACCTGGGTTTCTCAGGCAGATGTGACAGCAAAGGCCACCTCTTCTTTGCAGAAGGAAGCTGCATCTCAGAGCTCCCTTAGGACAGAGATGTTCATCTAGTGAAAGCAACATCCCCCAGCATGCAGGGAGCACGTCCCCACCACTGTCCCCGTGCTGCAGCACAGGCCATGCTGATGGCTGTTGCTGATAAAGGGAGATAAAGCCCTTTTTGGGGCTGGGAGGTGTTTGCTGCTCCCTTCATGTCCCTCACTTCCTAGTGTGGGTCCTGCTGGAGGTGGGGTCAGCACTGGCCACCCTCCTCTGCTCTGGCGCCCCAATGACTCCTGTAAGCTCAGCAGCTCCCAGATTCCTCCCTGGAAACTCAGGGCTGGGTGCTTGATGGGGGGAGACATCTCCATCTGTGGGATGGGAGCTGCTGCCACTGGGGAACTGTGGTGGGGAAGAGCCTTGCAGCCATTCAGGGACACGGTGTGTGGCCTGTGGGGACACAGTGCCCAGTGCCATGGTGGGGCAACCCATGGGGTTTGGGAGTGCTGGCCCCAGGAGGCAGCAGCACCACACTGGGCACGGGGAGAACTTTAGGGGTTCACTGCCACACTGAGCTGAGAGGACTAAGGGCGCTGTGGGAGGCTGGCTCTTCCTTAACCCCCAGCATGGAAAAACCAGGATGATGCTCCAGGGGTGGCTCAGCTACCAAAGCCAAACCTTCCTTGTGGCTTCAAAGGGGACCAGCAGAGCTCTCCAGGCCTGGCATCACAGTGTAGGGCTGTGGCAGTGCTTGTGACTGCTGGCAGGTCAGGTGAGGTCCTTGCTCAGGAGGGTCCCTGGAAGTGTCCTGGAGGGTTTTCTGGCTGCTCTGAGCTGTGTGTCCCCAAGGTAGCTCCCGGGGTGGCTGTCCCATGTCCCATCCCACAGCTGGTGGCATGCACATGGTGGTGGAGAGGAGCCAGGAGGAGCCAGCAAAGAAATGAGCATCCTCCACTGGTGGCACAGGAGAGATGGGATTTGAGTGCAGGTGACACCAGTGCTGTCCTCAAGCCACACAGAAGGGACAAGGGGCAGGCAGGAGCTGCTGGTGAAAGGCAATAGCCCCTTGTTCCAGTGATCCAGCTGTCAGGGATTTAGGGAAAGAAACCAGATTGCTGCTGCTGAACTCTGCTTTGAGCATGTTTTGGATTTTCAGAGTATGTTTAATAAAGGGCATCTTATGTCAACAAAGCATCCAGAGTCCTTCCGTGGTGACAAGGTGAGAGCAGCTGGAGACCTGGTGGGTGGAAACACTCTTTGGGTGGGAGCATCCACCCAGGAACCTCCCCAGAACCAGACCAGCTGCTTCAAATCTCCTAAAAAGCTTCCAAAAAGGTCCCTTCCATCCCTCACCCTGCCCTCCCCAAGCACTGTGAGGATGGAGAAGGTGCAAATGCAAACAAAGCCTCTGCAGGAAGGGGCTGGGCTGCGGTGTGGATGGCCAGGCAGATGGTCCCTGGCACTGCTGGGATGGATGAGGACACCCAGAGGAAACTTTTCCTGGAGAAGAGCTGGGTCCTCCTGCAGGAGAAATCTCTCAAGTACCGGGGAGGAAAGCTCATGCTGGGGGCTGATACCTGAAAGGTGAGGAGGGCCGTAAGGGGGGTTAGAATGTGGTTTTAGTGGAGGGGGTGATGCACAATGGGGGAATAATAGAAGCATGGAATGGTTCGGGTTGGAAGGAACCTTAAGCCCCATCCAGTTGCAACCCCCCGCCCTGGGCAGGGACACCTTCCACTTGGTTGCTCCAAACCTCGTCCAACCTGGCCTTGAGCACTGCCAGGGATGGGGCAGCCACAGCTTCTCTGGGAACTCTGTGCCAGCACCTCAGCACCCTCCCAGGGAAGAGCTTCTGCCTTACATCTAACCTGAACTTCCCATGTTTGAACCCCTCACCCCCTCTCCTGTCCCTACAGTCCCTGTTGAACGTCCCTCTCCAGCATCCTTGTAGCCCCCTTCAGACACTGGAAGCTGCTCTGAGCTCTCCACGCAGCTTCTCCAGGCTGAACAGCCCCAACTTTCTCAGCCTTCTCCATACAGGAGGTGGCTCCAGCCCCTGATCATCCTCGTGACCTCCTCTGGGCTTGCTTCAGCAGCTCCATGTCCTTGTTATGGAAGCACCTTGCAGCTGCTGGGGAGGGCTTGAGGTGGCCAGATCCTGCAAAGGGAGAGGAAGAGAACTGAGGCCTGTGGGGCTGTGCCTGGGCTGCTCAGGAAAGCCCTTGAACTCTGCCTTACGGAGCATTCCTACAGGAGCAGGTCTTGCTCCCGAGGGAACTGACTTGTCCAGAGGGCAGGACCCAGAGCTTTGGGATGGGTGTTTGCTGGATATTCACCCCTGAGAAGTGGAACAGAAACTTTCACTCCCCTGGGAGCTGCCTCCTCGCTCCTCCACCGGGGACGGGCAGGGGCAGAGGGGAATCTGGGGAGACGCTCTGACACCTGCCTCCCCCCCAGCTTGTCCTGCCCAAATTGCTGGGGATCCTGGCAGGAAAACCACTTAATGTACACACGCTTCAGCCCTCGAGAGTGAGTCTGCCTGCTCCCAAACCCCCTTTCCCTGTGGGCAGACACAGGAGGGGCCTTTAAACCTCCCCAAGACCCCCCAAGCCCCCCACTTCTCAAAGGGCAGAGTCTTGTGCTGTGGGGTGGAAAAAGGCTTCCCAAACAGGCTTCTCTTGGGATTCACGGCTGCTCCCTTCCCCCTTGGTCAGGGAGGGGGTCCCTCACTGGGATCCTTTGGGCTGCTGGAGGAGGGAATACTGAGATTTCTTATAGAAGCATATAGCTGTAATAATTGTAACTAAGAAAGGGGGACCCCTCCCTTTAATCTGGGGGGCTGCCAGCCCCCTGTCAGCTTTGCTGTCATCGCTGTGGACTCCTTCAGGGGTCAGAAGCAGGATGGGGGCACAGACAGGAGGAAAAAGGATGGGTCTGCCCCCCTGCCAAGCCGAGGGGGGTGGCCCGCATACAGTTTTGGGGTGTGCTGGTGCTGTGCTGGGGTGCGGTGGAGCCCCGCAGCATCCCTGGGTACCACAGACCTGCCCACCTCCAAACTGCGAGCATCCCCAGCCAGGCCTCTGGCCCCTAAATGGCCAAATCTCAACCTCAAGCGGCAGGTCCCCTCCGGCTCCCCATGACAACGCGGGGACCAATGGCAGGCCCGGAAGCTGTTTACGGGGCGGAGCGTCACCGTGACAGCGGGAGAAGCCTTTCGGAGCGGCTCCTTAACGGCAGCCCCCGGGGAGCCGGGAAATCACGGCGGAACCGCACCGCCACCGGGCGGGAGAGCGGGACCCGCAGCCCCCCCCAGACGCATCTCGGCACCGCCGCTCCGCTTTTCTTTATGTTATTTTTCTCCTCCTTTTTCCCTGTTTTCCCCCGATTTTCCCCAGTGCTTTTTGCCCTCCCGTGAACTTCGGAAGCTGCGGGGACATCGCCGGGCCGGGTAAGAGCTGCGGGGTTGCGGGCGGGGCAGCGCAGCGCAGCGCGGGGGGAGCGCCCGAGGGTGCGGTAGGTTTGCCCGGGGGGGTGTGTGGATGCGGCTGTGCTGTGTCTCTGTGCCTGTCTCTGGCTGTGCTTATCGTCCTGGGATTTACTTCCATTTCCATCCTTTTTACGCCCCCCAACGCACGAACCGCAACGAGCGCCTCCGGTCCCACTGACCCCGCCGCGAGCGCAGGGGCTAGGGGGGGACACTGGGACCGGAGCATCCCAACCCGTAACCGCTGCCCCCTGAGCCTTTAGCTCGGGATTGGCCGGGGGAGCCCGTCTGCTGGGGGCGGGGCCGGGGTTCCACTGTCCCCGCCCCCCGGTCCCGCGCCCCGTCCCGCGCTCCCTGCGGCCGTTGAGCAGAACCGGATTCGAACCTTGCCGAAGCCGGTGCGGTCGCGCCGCTGCGGGTCACACAGGAGAGGTTCCTCGGGTCAGAACCTCAGGATTTCGGGGGTTCCAGCCCAGCAGCGAAACCAGACACTTGCTCCTGCCCTGGCAATAACCGGCGCTCGAATCTACCGGCTGCTCTGAGTGAGGGTGTGCTTGGGGGAGAGTTCCAGGGGCGGGTTAGGAAGGCCAGGGGAGGGGGGCAAGCAGCAACAGCCCAAACCCGAGGGATGCTGGTGGTGGGGATGGTGATGATGATGGGGAATTGAAGATGTTTTGTCGAGGGGGTGGACCTTGAGGTTTTGTCCTGCTAGGGGCAGTTGGAAAAGCATCCTCCCTTTGAGGGATGCAGTTTGTTGTTTAAAGGGGGTGTAGGTGTTATTTATTTATAAATATTTATAAATATAAATATTTATAAATATTTATTTATAAATAACTTTTATATATTTTAAAATAATTTCATTTATAAATAAATATTTATTTATAATTATTTTATTTATAATTAAATATTTATTTATTTAATGTATTTGTAAATGGATGTGTTTTTTAGCCCAAGGCTTGTGCTGGGACACCCGGACTTGGGCATGCTGGGGGGGGGGGGGGTTGTGGTGCAGCAATTTGAGGGACCTTCCCCGAGGTTCAGGCCTGCTGAAGCACTGCAGGGGAGTTGATGTGGCTGCAGCACGCAGCACCCTGGGGATGGGGCTCACCCAGCAGCACCCAGAGCACCCAGGCCCCAGTGCCAGAGAGTGGCTGCACCTTGGGGAGTCTCCAACTCTCTCGCTGTTGTTGCTGCAGGATCTGCCCCATCTCCTCCCTTCTGTACCTGCATCTCATCGCATCGCATCTCATGGCATCTCATCTCGTGTCATCTCCTCTCATCTCCTCTCATCTCATCTCTTCTCATCTCTTCTCATCTCTTCTCATCTCATCTCATCTCATCTCATCTCATCTCATCTCTTCTCATCTCATCGCATCTCTTCGCATCTCATCGCATCTCATCGCATCTCATCGCATCTCATCGCATCTCATCGCATCTCATCGCATCTCATCGCATCTCATCGCATCGCATCTCATCTCATCTCATCTCATCTCATCGCATCGCATCTCATCTCATCTCTTCTCTTCTCATCACATCGCATCATCTCATCGCATCTCATCGCATCGCATCTCATCTCATCGCATCTCAACTCATCTCATCGCATCGCATCTCATCGCATCTCATCTCATCGCATCGCATCTCATCTCATCTCATCTCATCGCATCTCATCTCATCGCATCTCATCGCATCTCATCTCATCGCATCTCATCGCATCTCATCTCATCTCTTCTCATCTCATCTCATCTCATCGCATCATCTCATCTCATCGCATCTCATCTCATCGCATCTCATCGCATCTCATCTCATCGCATCTCATCGCATCTCATCTCATCGCATCTCATCGCATCTCATCGCATCGCATCTCATCTCATCGCATCTCATCGCATCGCATCTCATCGCATCTCATCGCATCTCATCGCATCTCATCGCATCTCATCGCATCTCATCGCATCTCATCTCTTCTCATCTCATCTGTTCTCATCTCATCGCATCTCATTGCATCTCATCTCATCTCTTCTCTTCTCATCACATTGCATCATCGCATCACATCTCATCGCATCTCATCGCATCTCATCGCATCTCATCGCATCTCATCGCATCTCATCGCATCTCATCTCATCTCATCTCTTCTCATCTCTTCTCATCGCATCGCATCTCATCGCATCGCATCTCATCGCATCGCATCGCATCTCATCGCATCTCATCGCATCTCATCTCATCGCATCTCATCGCATCTCATCTCTTCTCATCGCATCTCATCGCATCTCATCGCATCTCATCTCATCTCATCGCATCGCATCTCATCGCATCGCATCTCATCGCATCGCATCTCATCGCATCGCATCTCATAGCATCGCATCTCATTGCATCTCATCTCATCTCTTCTCTTCTCATCACATCGCATCATCTCATCTCTTCTCATCGCATCGCATCTCATCTCTTCTCATCTCATCTGTTCTCATCTCATCGCATCTCATTGCATCTCATCTCATCTCTTCTCATCACATTGCATCATCGCATCTCATCGCATCGCATCTCATCGCATCTCATCGCATCTCATCGCATCTCATCTCATCTCTTCTCATCGCATCGCATCTCATCGCATCTCATCTCTTCTCATCGCATCGCATCTCATCGCATCTCATCACATCTCATCGCATCTCATCGCATCTCATCGCATCTCATCGCATCTCATCCCTTCTCATCGCATCTCATCTCGTCTCATTGCATCACATCTCACTTGTCTCATCTCATCTCCTCTCATCTCATCTCTTCTCATCGCATCTCATCTCATCGCATCATCACATCTCATCGCATCTCATCGCATCGCATCTCATCGCATCTCATCTCATCGCATCTCATCTCATCGCATCTCATCTCATCTCATCTCATCGCATCTCATCGCATCTCATCTCATCTCATCGCATCTCATCGCATCTCATCGCATCTCATCTCATCGCATCTCATCTCATCGCATCTCATCGCATCTCATCTCTTCTCATCGCATCTCATCTCATCTCATCATCACATCTCATCGCATCTCATCGCATCTCATCTCATCGCATCGCATCGCATCGCATCTCATCGCATCGCATCTCATCGCATCTCATCGCATCTCATCGCATCTCATCGCATCTCATCGCATCTCATCGCATCTCATCGCATCTCAACTCATCTCTTCTCATCGCATCGCATCTCACCGCATCTCATCTCTTCTCATCGCATCGCATCTCACCGCATCTCATCGCATCTCATCCCTTCTCATCGCATCTCATCTCGTCTCATTGCATCACATCTCATCTTGTCTCATCTCATCTTCTCTCATCGCATCTCATCTCATCGCATCATCACATCTCATCGCATGTCATCGCATCGCATCTCATCGCATCTCATCGCATCTCATCTCATCGCATCTCATCGCATCTCATCTCATCGCATCTCATCTCATCGCATCTCATCTCATCGCATCTCATCTCATCGCTTCTCAACTCATCTCATCACATCGCATCTCATCGCATCTCATCTCATCGCATCTCATCTCATCGCATCTCATCTCATCGCATCTCATCTCATCGCTTCTCAACTCATCTCATCGCATCTCATCGCATCTCATCGCATCTCATCGCATCTCAACTCATCTCATCGCATCGCATCTCATCGCATCTCATCGCATCTCATCGCATCTCAACTCATCTCATCGCATCGCATCTCATCGTATCTCATCGCATCTCATCGCATCTCATCGCATCTCATCTCTTCTCATCTCACCTGTTCTCATCTCATCGCATCTCATTGCATCTCATCTCATCTCTTCTCTTCTCATCACATTGCATCATCGCATCGCATCTCATCTCATCTCATCGCATCTGATCGCATCGCATCGCATCTCATCGCATCTCTTCGCATCTCATCGCATCTCTTCGCATCGCATCGCATCGCATCGCATCTCAACTCATCTCATCTCATCTCATCTCTTCTCATCGCATCGCATCTCACCACATCTCATCTCTTCTCATCTCTTCTCATCTCATCGCATCTCATCGCATCTCATCCCTTCTCATCGCATCTCATCTCGTCTCATTGCATCACATCTCATCTTGTCTCATCTCATTGCATCTCATCTCATCTCTTCTCATCGCATCGCATCTCATCGCATCATCGCATCTCATCGCATCGCATCGCATCTCATCGCATCTCATCGCATCTCTTCTCATCACATCGCATCATCTCATCGCATCTCATCTCATCTCATCTCATCGCTTCTCAACTCATATCATCACTTCTCAACTCATCTCATCACATCTCAAGTCATCTCATCGCATCGCATCTCATCTCTTCTCATCGCATCTCATCTCTTCTCATCTCATCGCATCGCATCTCATCGCATCTCAGCTCTTCTTATCTCATCTCATCGCATCTCATCTCCTCATATCATCGCATCTCATCGCATTTCATCTCTTCTCATCACATCGCATCTCATCTCATCGCATCATCTCATCGCATCTCATCGCATCTCATCGCATCTCATCGCATCTCATCGCATCTCATCGCATCTCATCACATCTCATCGCATCTCATTGCATCTCATCGCATCTCATCTCTTCTCATCGCATCTCATCTCATCTCATCTCATCGCATCTCGTCTCGTCTCATCTCATCGCATCTCATCTCTTCTCATCTCATCTCATCGCATTTCATCTCTTCTCATCTCATCGCATCTCATCTCTTCTCATCGCATCGCATCTCTTGTCATCTCATCGCATCTCATCTCATCGCATCTCATCGCATCATCTCATCTCATCGCATCTCATCGCATCTCTTCTCATCGCATCTCATCGCATCTCATCTCATCGCATCATCTCATCTCATCGCATCTCGTCTCTTCTCATCGCATCGCATCTTATCTCATCTCATCGCATCGCGTCTCGTCTCGTCTCGTCGCGTCACGTCTCATCTCATCGCTTCTCATCTCATCGCATCGTATCTCTTCTCATCTCATCTCATCTCATCGCATCTCATCTCATCGCTTCTCATCTCATCTCATCGCATCATCTCATTGCATCTCATTGCATCTCATCGCATCTCATCGCATCTCATCACATCTCATCGCATCTCATCTCTTCTCATCGCATCTCATCTCATCTCATCGCATCATCTCATCTCATCTCATCTCATCGCATCTCATCTCATCGCATCTCATCGCATCTCATCTCATCTGATCTCATCTCATCTCATCGCATTTCATGTCTTCTCATCTCATTGCATCTCATCTCGTCTCTTCTCATCGCATCTCATCTCATCGCATCGCATCACATTTCGTCTCGTCTCGTCGCGTCGT
>NW_026901458.1:0-11354 GCF_033783945.1 Neopsephotus bourkii
CCGTCAATCACCCCGAGCACCGCCCCTCTTCCGGTCTCCTCGGTTGCCACGCCCCGCTCCGCCCCCATCGGCTGAGGCGCCAATCACCAGGAATGCCCCTTCATGCTCCGGACTATGCCCCGCTCCGCCCCCAGTGGCTGAGGCGCCCGTCAATCACCCCGAGCACCGCCCCTCTTCCGGTCTCCTCTGACCACGCCCCGCTCCGCCCCCATTGGCTGAGGGGCCCGTCAATCACTCCTAGCACCGCCCCTTTTCATGTCTTCTCTGACCACGCCCCCGCTCCGCCCCCATTGGCTGAGGCGCCCGTCAATCACCCCGAGCACCGCCCCTCTTCCGGTCTCCTCTGACCACGCCCCCGCTCCGCCCCCATTGGCTGAGGCGCCCGTCAATCACTCCGAGCACCGCCCCTTTACATGTCTTCTCTGACCACGCCCCCGCTCCACTCCCATTGGCTGAGGCGCCCGTCAGTCACCTCGAGCACCGCCCCTTTTCTGGTTTCTTCTGCATCCGCCCCCCCTGCGGCCATTGGCTGAGGCGCCCGTCAATCACCCCGAGCACCGCCCTTCCGCCTCTCTGATTGGTTCAGCTTCACCAGTTCAGCCTCTTTTCTGCAGTCTGGTCGGTTCTGGTTTTCGGCCCCGTGATCCCAGCAGGGACCGTCTGCCGGCCGCGTTCGTCTCTCTTTCCCCCGTGCAGTGCCGCGGTTTGGACACACGGTAGCATCGGAACGCGGCCCCCAGCCGCTTTCCCCACATCACCGCCGCACCCGGCCCATCACCGGCCGCTTCGGTGCTGCGTTTTCGGCAGAGCCACAGCGCGGCCCCCCCTCCCGTAGGTACCGGGAGTTCGAGACAAGATGGCAGCAGCGAGCGGCGCCCGGAGCCGCTCTCCCCCGCCTTCTGCCCCACCTGCAGTAACCGACGTCGGGACACCTGGGAGCAGCACACGCTCACCTTTTCGGTGGCGCAGAGGCAACGGGCTCCGAAACCGCTGCTCCCCGCCCGCTTTCCATCCTCCGGTAAGCGTTCCTCGGAGCGGTTTTTCCGGTTCTGCAAACCCAACAGCGTTTCTCTCGCAGGCATCACCTGCACGCACAGAGCTCCTGCCCTCGCTTGGCCGCCTAAAGCTCCGTCTGCGCACGGCCTCTCTGGTGCCCGCTCCCCAGCATTAACGAGTGTCTCTGTCAGGTTTTCTTTTCGGAGGTGTTATGTTTATGAGAGGGGTTTAGGTTTCCTGAGGTTGCCTATTGGTCCGCTTTGCTGGTTTTGTTATTGGGCTCTGGATGTTTTCTTTCCTGGAAGCAGAGTTTTGAGGTTGCTTTTTAGCACTTGTGTTCTGTGTTGGGTTAGCTGAAATCTTCCCTGCTGGGAGACCTGTAATGTTCCTTGGAGCTGGCAGCGTGACAGGCTAGTCCTTATCCCACCAGCCAGCACTGGGGCGCGAGAACAAAGCCAGAAAAGTTCCTTGGAGCGTTCCATGTTTGAGCCCTTGTACCGTCCTCCAAAACTTCCTTTCAGCAATTAATTTCTCTTCCTGCCCTCATGTTTTGAATCCACTTTGCAGGTGAGATAAGAGGATTCTTTTTGCCCTTAAATGATGGCAGCTACAAGTAATCTGTGCTGTGTCTGTGCACCCGGGGCTTTTTCGTTGTTTTTTTTTTTTTTTTGCCTTTTGTCTTTTCCCCAGGGAAAGGGAGTGTTTTGTGCTTATGGAAAAACAGGAGATTATGCTAGACCATAACATGGGATGAGTTAACTTGAGGCAAAACCCAGCTGAACAGCAGCAATGCAAATTTGCCCGTGGCTCTGGTGCCGAATACCTCCAATTACGAATCTTCAGGGATCATAAAGTGGAAACCAAGTCCCCTTTTTAAAGGTTTGGGGTTTTTTTTATTAAAAACAGTAAATGTAGCTGAACGTCTGCTAATAAATTATTTCTCGCCCCATCCCTCTGCAGGTAAAGGAAGGTTTTGAAGGGCAGGAAAGGGGGGGTGTGTGTGTGTGTGTGTGTGTGTGTGTGTGTGTGTGTGTGTGTGTGTGTGTGTGTGTGTGTGTGTATCTCCGGAAGTGGCCGGTGTCACGTGGCGGCTGCTGGCTTCCGGGGAGGGCGGCGTGGCTGCTCGTTGGGGTGCGGGCGGGCCCGCGCCGTGCTCGTGGCCCCAGCCCGGTGTTCGCGCGCCGGCTCCGGTCCCTGCGGCGGGGTTTCGGTGACGCACGCGCAGCGCCCGGGAGCAGCATGGCGGCGGGCAGGGTTCGGGTCCCGGCGGCGGCAGCAGGTAGCAGTGAGATCCGAGCCAGCGGGGCTCCGGGGCGAGCGGGGAGGCCTTGGGCGGGCGCAGAGCGGCGTCTCCTGCCCTCTGGGCGCCCGGCGCGGGAAGCCTCACAGCGCGCGGTGCTCGGTTCTGGGGGGGAGTAAAGACACGGGGGGGAGGGGGGTGTTACCCGGAGGTCCTTGATTCACACTGTACCTGCATGGGTAGGGGAAGGGGCGAAACCATTTCTGGCCGTTTCTGTCTTACGTTTGTCCATTTCTGGCCAGTTTTAAGCCTTTTTTGGCTCGTACTAAACCATTTTTGCCCGTTTCTTGCCAGTTTTAAGATTAGTTTGGCTGTTTCTAACCCACGTTTTCCCGTGGCAGGAGGGTTGGAACTAGACGGTCTTAAGGTCCTTTTCAATCCTAAATATTCTATGATTCTAAGAGCATTTCTTCCTAAGACACGGGTTGAATTACATAACAATTCATTTTGCAAAGAGCTTTCCTTCTGTGCATAATGCTTTCTCTGCGTTTCAACAGGCGAAAGCACTCGCGAGAGTATAAGCAAGGCAGTGTTGCCAAGCGAAGGACGTCAGATCAAGTTTCTGCTGATCGAGTTACAAGCGTTCCCTAATGTACTACAATGAAACTTCCTCTGTTGTATCTGGGTAATCCAGAAATCACATTGATCAGTGCGTAAGTTTTTAGACGAGCACGATTATTAATTTTAAGTTCACTAAACCAGTATTGAGCAGCTTAACCAAAGTTCACAATTAATCTGTATGTAAATGTCTTTTTATTTTATTGGTTTGGGTTTTCATTTTTATAGTTCAAATCCCATATATATGTGATTTAGAGTTTAAGAGGAACTCGTTCACTTCATAAATATTAATTACTGCATAGGTTTTATTCCATATTAGAGCATCTGGGGAAAAAGCGCTGATCATTACTTGCTTGCGAGGATGTATTTTTTTGCCTAAGAATACCCTTGGATAATTTCAGTCTGATTTAGAGAACATTGGTCTGAAAGGTGTAACGCGTTAATTTCAGGCATAGTATTTTAATAGCAGCAACCGCAGTGTGACAGCATGTTCAGCCCTGCAGTCTGAAATGTGCTTTATTTTGCAGTCTCCTCCAGCAGAGTTTGAGTGGACCAGTGGGAGGAGGATGACATCAGCTTAATGTTACATGGCAGCAACAGAATATGCACATCCATTGTCATTAAACTGTAAAAGACCAGTTCTTAGGGCAGCTCCCCAGGTAAAAGTAAATCAGAAAACTTCCCTGTCTTCGTTAGCAGGATCCTCAGCTGGCGTCAGTCAGGGTTGCTCCATTGATTTCAGCATGGAGGAGCCAGATGACCAACTTTAAAACATAGCCTGAGCTTCAAATGCTTGTAAGGTATGTGGGATAGTCCACCTTTGCTGCAGGGCGCAGCATGTGTTATTTCCATAGGCACCTTGATTCAGTGAATAATGTGATGACAGCTACTTAGTGTCTGGAGATTGTATTTGCTCTTTTACCTGGTCTTCACCTTCTTAACGTATTTCTGTGCTTACCCCCACTGTATTTGGTCTGTTTGGCTGGCTAGGACAAAAAAAAAAATGGGCATGTAGTTACCTGGTCTGTATTTGGAAGGTGAAATTCATAGCAGGTTTCACCTGGAACCGTACATGACTTTTTATCGAGGTGGTAACAGTTTGCTGTTTTCTCTCTTGAGTACTGACAACAGGGCTGGGCACAGTCTGTGCAACGACCCTTTTGCAGTGCTCATCTCAACTTTTTGAGCGCGGAGCATAGTGTGGGCTGCCTAAGCTTGACCTTGAAATTGTGAGCATAATTTTTATTTCCTGAGTATTGTGGCATCCGGGGAAATGCAAGCATAAACTGCTCAGGATAAAAGTATTGACTCTTGACATACACTTCTGTGTGCCCTATATTTCCATAGCTGTTTAGATGGTGAACCTGGCAAAAAAAGCTGGGTTTCAGCATCAGTATATTCCCTGTGTTGCCGCCAGTCGGTTACCGTCTGTTTTACTCCCAGAAAACGGTAGAGATTAAGACTCGAGTGACCCATAATCCCCCGATACTGGCGTGTTTAATAGAGGATCAGTAACTGTACAGCACTAAGCAAAGCGCTGTTTAAAGAAACGTGGATTTGCTCTTTGCCAGTGTTTGGGTAATCGTACTGGAATAAGGCAAAGAGTTGAATAGGAATGTTTGTAGCATTGCGTTGAATTTTATTTTTTTAAATCCAAATATTTTGTAACTGTTTTACAATCCGTTTGCTAATTTGTGCGTAGAAATACCCATGGTTTATATCCAAGAGAAAACTGTGATTATTGTTGCCAAAAGTAGATGTTGCTTCTTTGTGAGTACAAAAAGCAGGAGGCGGATTTAGACTTTTGAGAACTCTCCAGCAGGCCTTGTCAAGCAGTTATTGGTTGTGAGCGTTAGCCAGAAGTATAGAAACACTTACAAATAGTGTATGCAGAAGACTAGCTGCACTTAGATGGATGATTAATAGGTCTGCTCTTGTTAATCTACGGCATCTCTTTTGCATGAAGAAAGCGATTAGAAACACATTTCCGAATATCCCAGGCAGACCTTAGGTGATACACAGCATAAAATTGAAATCTGGAAGTACCTGCATACAGAAGTCTAAATGAAATATACAGATGCAACCCTAGCATTTCCCATTGTAGGTATTAGGAAACCGTCAAAGTTCTTGGGCCGAAAATGCAATTTAGTTTTATCTTTACTTTCTGCGTGATCCCTAAGGTGGTTTTTTTTCTTTTCCTTTTTTCTTCTGTTACATTTTAATATGATTTTTATATATTACCCTGTGTTAAAAATTAGCACAAAATCTGTGACAGCTGTCTAGCATGTGTAAGCAGCAATGAAATTATAAACTAGCTATGATGTGGAACTGATGAGAACAGCATCGATTAGGCAGTGAACGAGGATTAAAGCAGCACTCTTTGAAGGGGTGACACTCATCACCTCATGTCCCCACCAGTGTGGTCTGTGGCACCAGGCAGTTTTCTCCCAGTTCACCCTGAGGGGATCGTTTGGGAAGCAAAGGTGCTTCTTCATCTGTAGGGATGCAGTTTCTCACACACCTGAGTATGGGGTAGAGGCAGGCATGGGAGGGATGGAAGCCCCCCAGGCGTGAAGGTACTTTGAGAGGGAAGGTTGTACTGGCCAGGGACTCATGTGGCTTGGTAAGTAAGATGGAGTTAAGAAATGCAGAGTGAAGTAGTGTGGGGCTGATGTTAAGGTACGATTTCCTCTTTCAGTAACACATCTTGTTTTCTTAGGCGGCAGTGAAGATCAATGGGTTGCTCTCTGTGAGTACGGCAGTCAGCCATCCTCCCACTCTCCAGCTGTCTGTCACCTCTTGCTTAATTTTAGGCAAATTTGTCAGACAGGTAGAGACCAAGAAATCCCACAGGATGCACGGTCTAGGAGTGACGTGAAGCCTGTGGGACCCTCAGGTTCTCCTGCCAGCCAGTGGCTGATGAGGCTCAGGTGGGACATGTGTGCACTCATCCTCCCATGCTCTCTCCCTGGGGAGACCCATGGGGATATGGGAGAGCTGAAAGCAGCGGCATGGGAGCTCAGGCAGTGCTGAAGGAAGGGAGGAATGAAACAGAGGTGCTTGTGCTGGAGGGGATCAGAGGGCGAGGAAGATGATGTGAATACATGCCTGAAGTCAACAAGGCTTCTCTATTCTCCCATGCGTAGAGCTTCCCGACTGTATAAGAGAATTATTTGCTGTCCTGTGTTACCCTGCATTGTTTTTCTGGTTTTTTTTTTTTTTGGTTTTTTTTTTTTGTTTGTTTGTTTGTTTTTTTATTTTTGGAAATAAGTGTTGAGGGTTATTTTTTTTTTAATTAAGTTTCTCTACACACATCTGGAATTTTGCAAAAGAAATTATGAATGCATTGTGACAGCATGCTCAGAGATAGCATTTGCTATTACGGTTTTACCTGAGGGAGAACAAGGATTAATGTGTTTTAATATCTCTATTTTTTTTTTTTTTTTTAATTAAGGAATTAACCCCTGCGTAACTCCCCCAGTGAAGTCTGGGAAGGAAAAAAGTATGTAAGTTTGAGTTTCTCCATTTAGTTCATTAGAGAATAATGAAGTGCACGATTAAACCCTAATTTTACATTAAACCCCAGTTTTGGAATCCTTTTGAAAGTAAAAAGGAAAAATCTTTTCTTCTGTCCTGACTTTCTGCTGCCGATTCTCAGGCAAGAGGAGGTGTTTTCAGTCTTCATACAGTTTGGTTGTAAAGACTTCGTATTTCTGCATTTCTCCCAGGCATAGTAAGTGGGAGGTTTCTATCTGATTTCAGCCATCTAAAAATGAAGTATCACATTAGAGGTAAATGTTTATAGACTCCGTCTGTAGTCAGTAGAGATAAAGATCGATTGCTACAGAGAGCAGTTGATTCTACTACCTTAGATAACCGTCCTAGAATGACATGAAAATCATATGCCCTCTCAAAGTACCTAATTTTCTTCACTTACTGGAGAAGGAAGCTAACTAACTAGCTTAGACCAGGTACTCGCTTTTGGATAGCTAATACTAAATTATATGAATCCCACCAGTGGGTCTAATAAAAAGAGGATTTGACAATCAGCTCTTTATTTGTAGAAACTTTTAGAGAGGCTGAATTGGAAATGAGATTGTTTTGTATAGGGCAGATGTTTTCCCATTTTTCAAGCATCGTTACATATGTGCCTGCTTTGCTCCGGTGCATCATTTATTCCCCTGCTGCCATGAAGGACTCAATTGGTTGACTGTGCAAAACACCTTTCTCCATGTCTCTCTTTTCTGAAGGTCAACATTTCAATTGATTGCAGTTTTATTTTTAGATCAGAATATGATGATGATGATTTTGGTCATTTCTTTCTGTAGGTATTTCCGGCTTTGGAAGATGACCTAGCAATTGACGCTCCTTTTGAAACTGAACTCGAAGAAATGGCCAGTGACATGTAGGTACTGCAGGTTTAAACTCGGCTCCTCAGATTTCTGTCAAAGGTGATGTGTTTGTGCCATTAGCTATTAAATCTTTTTCAAGTTTGCATGACTTTTAGAGCTCATACGTTGCAGATGGAAAACCTCATCTTCCTATTTTAGGGAAGTAGGCTGTTTGCCAAGCCCGTTTTGACCAAGACATTAAATTGTTCATAGCTGTTTCAGCTCATCTGGGCTTTATGTAATCACTTAACGTTTTCCACATGTGGGCGAAGTCCCAGTCACCTTCTGTGCTTGAGCATATGTGGGATGCTATTCAACCTGTGGGATGTAAATCAGTGGTCTCTGGGTTTGACCTCATCTTTTCAGGAGGACTCTTGACACTTCCTTGGTTGAAAGCATTTGTGGGAAAATCATTTATACATTCCCGGGCTTACGGGACTTGAGATTTACCATTTTATGAGAGCATTGCGAGGAGGTCTTTGTGCTACGTTTCTGAGTTCTTTGAGTCATTCATGCTGTTCTGTTTCTGTCAGTTTTACGTTCTCTGTGGTGGCTTTAGCAACAAACACTTTGGACATTCCCAGCACCTACCTGACGTAAATAAATGTCTTTGCTATAGTCTCTCTTTATTTTTTTTTTTTTTAATTCATGTGTTATTATTATTTTAAGTTTCAAGTGAAACCAAACCTTTTAGTAATCAGTTTCTCTGGGTGTTTTCTCCCAGTTGTAATCACCGTCTGGTCTCTAATCACGAGCTCAATTACCGTGACTGCTAACTGCAATTGCAAGATTTGCTCTTTAGCCTTAAACCAGTCACAAATTCTTCTGGATTTTCACCCTCTGTTTCTTTAAAACTCCTCTCTGAACTGTTTCACTTTTCTGAGTAGGAACATCCTTCTCAAATTAGCCTCACGTGCCTGAGTTTACTGAAAACTCTTTTTTTTTTTCTTTCAGAACTAGCTAGTACTATCATTTTTCTTCTAGGTGTTGTCCTTTTGACTGATGCACTCTGCTTGCGTGGCGGGGGGGGGGGGAGGAGAAGGAGGATACTGAAGTGCTTTCTACCAAGTGTGAGCCAAACTCAGAGTAGCCTTATGATACATGGGCCTTCTCGGAGAGCCATATTGAAGCATCGTCTCCCCACAGTTTCATAGCCTTTTCTCTGGCAATTGAATGTAATTTTTCATGGGGCAACAAGAGGTAATCCTAGCTAGTCAGCCTCACTGTTGCATGCATGAGAACCAGATTACTTTTTTCCTTTAGATAGGTGAAGAAGTGTCACGGTACCAGCCGGCTTTGTAAAACTGGCAGAAGACACGGAAACCCGCTTCAACCGTTAGCTGTACTGCACGCATACAAATTTCATACCTTTTACCACCTGGAGAGACCTTTTTCTACCTGTCCTTTCTTTTCTAATTGGCCTTGGTCTCTTAGTCTCCCTTGGGCATCCAGCAGCCAATCAGTGCAACGAGCCTCTGCCTCACTATGCTAATTGCTACTGTTCTCCAGTTGATTTCCTCAAAAATACCCGAGGAACCTGCAGAGGGAAAAAATAAAAATCAAAGAGCACAGTGACAATGGGGTATAAAACATGGGGCTGCAGAAGGAGAGGCCAGGAAATTTGTCACTACGTGGTCATCCACGTACCTGGGTGTAAAACGTGATTCCTTTCTATAAGCAATGGAGCAGTCTAGCACAGACCAAGCAGAAAACTGAAAGCTTTGCCTATGTGGGGATGGGCTTAAAAACCTGATAAGGGATTTATCATTACTTTAACAACTGTAAGTAATGTAATAGCAAAAAAGTTTTCTCCCTTCTTCTCTTTTTAGACTTCTTTGCAATTGCACTTGTTTCAGTTTCCTTGTGAGACGGGGGGGGGGGCGCAAAATTACAAGATGGCATATAGAAATCTTTACAACTAGTAATCTCTTGGATTCTGTTCCCTTCTATTCTCTTCCCCATATTCAGTCGTACTCTTGCCTTCTCTTCCATTCGATTGATTGTCTCAGAACCTCTGCTCTTGTATTCACTCTCATTCTGCAGGAAGGTGGGAGGGAAAAAGGAGACAGGGAAGCAAGGAGGGAGGGGAAAAAAGGAAGGATTGAAGGAGGGAGGGAAAGAAGGAGCCGTTTATGGTCGTTTCTATCCCGGTTTTGCCCGTTTTTGACAAGTTTAAGCCATTTTTTTGCTATTTCCAACCCGTTTTACATCTATTTCCCCGTTTCTAAACCGGTTTTGGCCATTTCTAACTCAATTTTGGCCACTTCAAACCCGTTATGCGCATTTTTTTTGCCACTTCTAACCATTTTTTGATCTTTTCTGACCTGGTTTAAGCCATTTTTGGTAATTTCTAACCCATTTTAAGCCATTGTGGCTTTTTTTTTTTGTATTTCTAAACTGGTTTTGGCTGTTTCCAACCCATTTTTGCTGAATTCTGACCCATTTTAAGCCTCTTTCGGCTATTCCTAATGCATTTATGGCCACTTATAAACCATTTTAAGCTTTTACTTGCTACTTCTAAACTCTTTTTGCCATTTCTGAGCCATTTTTGACCACTTGTAACCCGTTTAAAGCCATTTTTTTTCAATTTCCACCTCATTTTGGCCCGTTTCTAACTCGGTTTAATCCACTTTTTTCCTTTTCTAACCCATTTTTGCCCATTTGTCCCCAGTTTTAAGCCGGTTTTGACCATTTCTAACCTATTTTTGGCCACTTCTAACATGATTTATGCCATTTTTAGCCATTTGTGGCTAGAAGCTTTTTTATGCCCCATTCTAACCTGGTTTAAGCCTTTTTGGCCCTTTCTAAACCATTTTTCTTCATTTCTAAGCAATTTTTTGCCACTTCCAAGACATTTTTGCCCATTTCTCACCCGTTTTAAGCCATTTTTTTTGTTACCCATTTTTCCCCATTTCTAACCTATTTTAACCCATTGTTATTTATTTCTAAGCTATTTAGGGCCATTTCTATCCCATTTTTTTGCCCTTTTCTTACCGGTTTTAAGCTATTTGTGGCTATTTTAAACCCATCTTTCCTATTTCTAACGCATGTAAAGCTTTTTTTTTGGCTATTTCTGAACAATTCATGGCCATTTTCGTCCCTTTTTTGCCCGATTCTAACCCGGTTTAAGCCATTTTTTCTCCTTTCTACCCACTTTTTACCTGTTTTAATCCATTTTGGGCCATTTCCGTTCCGTTTTTGACCATTTGTAGTTTGTTTTAAACCATTTTTGCCCGTTTCTCATGTCATTTTAGGTATGGGACGCTCAGAAAAAGAGTTAGTAAAAGAGACTAAAAAGCAGGGACAGCTGAAAAAAAACTCCAAATCCATACAAACGCATAAAGAGAATAAAGAGCGCAAGAGCAGAATGTGATTGTAAACTGCTGCAACGCCAGCACAGAGGGATAAAAGTGAACAAGCCTGAAAGAATCTCTAATAAAAGTTCCCTTAGCAACTTAGCCCAGCCCCGGTATTGCAAAGTCTTCAGGTCCCCAGTCGGCAGTTGATGGCCCCGGGGGATGTAAAGTGGGCTGGGAGCGGCCGCTGCTCTCAGCCCTTCGCCTCCTGGGTACCGAAAAGTGACCGTGTGCTGCCACCACGTGTCCAGAGGTGGGTACTGCAGGTGCTGTAGGTATGGGGGGGGCATGGCGAGGCGCGGGGCACGGCTCGCTGCTGCCATCGTGTGTCCAAACCCGGTACTGCAGGTGGCGGAGAATTGAGGGGGGGGCATGGCGTAGCCCGGGGCACGGCTCGCTGCTGCCGTCGTGTGTCCAAACTCGGTACTGCGGGCAGCGGAGAATTGAGGGGGGGGCATGGCGTAGCCCGGGGCACGGCTCGCTGCTGCCGTCGTGTGTCCAAACTCGGTACTGCGGGCAGCGGAGATGGGGCGGGGCAAACGAGTGGCTCAGTGCAACGTTAGCTGCTGCCATCCTCTCGCCGAAAGCTGGTGCTGCAGGAGGCGGAGCGGCAGTGGCACCGGAAAAAGCTTGCATGCAACCCGCGCCCGTCAATCACCCCGAGCGCCGCCCCTCTCCCGGTCTCTTCTGACCGCGCCCCGCTCCGCCCCCATTGGCTGAGGCGCCCGTTAATCACCCCGAGCACCGCCCCTC
>NW_026901459.1:0-11295 GCF_033783945.1 Neopsephotus bourkii
TTAATTGGATATTATTTTTACTATCACAAGTAGCAAAGCAAGACAGTAACCCAAATCCGAATAAGAAAATAAACTTCCCAGCTGGCAGTAGCTGAGTTTGGAAAGGACTGGTAAAAAAGTTATGAATTAACTACTGTGCTAAAAATTTATATTATTTTGACTAAGGAGACAGCCTCCACAGTGAGAGTGGTAGGTTCACACTCATCTTCGTTTTAGCAGGTTTCTGTTACTTGGAGGTTTTTAGAAAAATAAGAATATATTTCTATTCTAAGGAAGCACTGTTAAAAGAAATAAATACCCTATTTTGAGACGATGGAGGGTTCCCAGCTTAGTGAAACAATTTGAAATTCGTAGATGGAAATTTCTTTGTACTTAAAAAATTTCTTAGATGCCAGAGCCTGATAATTATCTGGTGAGGCTTTCACACTGCTTTCAAAACACTCTGTATATCATAGATGAAGAGACAAATGTGAATGGGCAATATCAATTGTAGTTTATGAGTTGACAGGTATAAATTTTATTTGACTACTAGAAAAGATGTAATTATGCTACATCAATATCATCATCTAGGTCTCTTTGTCTCTCTATATATGCCTAGCATATATAATATGTATCATATAATAATCTCCAATCATGAATAGACAAATTTTTATATTCCCCGATTTATGTTCTCTGCTCTCTGGCCTTTTTGTAAAGTACAACTGTCTAGTTCAAGTGTATCTCAGTTGTGTTTTCTTTTTACTCAAGGGTCATGAGTTGGAAGAAAAATATAAGTTCTCTCAAATTAAAATGTTATTGCTGGCATTTAAATATTTACCTCTTTGGCAGCAGGCTTGCTTTAAAAGGCAGACATCCTTATTCTAAACATAGCACTAATATGTTAATACAATTATTTAACGAATTCTGCATGGCTTGCAACTGGATGAGAAATGGTAGATGTTGACCTGAACAAAATCTGGAATTTCTATCCTGAGGGAAGTGCTACCTTCTAAAACTTCTGTTTCATTCCATTTTAATACAAAAATGAAGATTTTCTTGGAATGGATCCTTTTCTGTAGACATTTTTAAACTAAAAGACACTGACATACTTGACTCTGAACAATATGATTTCTGTTCGTTAAAGCCCTTAATTTTAAATCACTTAAGTGCATTGATGTAAATTGGTGCAGGGAACTGAAACTGGGGAAACTCAAGCCTTTCTATCTATCATCTGTCTCATGATCTCCACTTTTGCATGCTTCCATATATATTCTAATCTATATGGTTTAATAACACATCACATGGCTTAATAAGAGACATCACATAGCACGACATGCTGTCTTCTTGTGACCTTAAACCCCAGGTGTCTCAAAAAACAATAGACTGATGTGGGGATGCAGTTTAATACTGTGTTTCAAGGGTTCCAATCTAAGCCTGTTTTTTATTAAATGAAATAGCTCCATTTAAATGTCAGTATGGAAAAGAAATATTTTGTTGGAAAATAAATATTTTGCTGGAGAAGGGCGGGTACTTTGGGTTTTTGGCATTCTGAGATCATCCTAATAAATATATAATTAGCTGTAGGGGAAAAGGGTACTGTTATGTATAATGGGGCTTTATAGACTGTCTGTAATGACCTGTATCTCTGATCATTTGCTCAGCATTCACTAGAGGAAAAAATCCTCCTTTTCTCTTGCTTTTAACTTTGTCTTTAGCTACTCAGGATAAAATTTTCCATGTTAATTTTCTGGTTTGCCTTGAAATGAGTGAGTCAGAGATACTGTGGAAAAGATA
Source organism: Neopsephotus bourkii (assembly GCF_033783945.1). Lineage (NCBI taxonomy): Eukaryota > Metazoa > Chordata > Aves > Psittaciformes > Psittacidae > Neopsephotus > Neopsephotus bourkii. The sequence goes on from NW_026901459.1 coordinate 1,774, forward strand.
GTATGCCAATTCTATGCTATTAGTTAATTGAATACTGTACCAAAATTTAGATACAACAGGGCTAACTGGCATACCAACATTAATTTGGGCACTTCCTTACTTCCAGCTTCCATACTCGGAACATTAATGTTCTGTTAATGTAATTTTTTTCATGTCACTCTGTAATAAAATTGCTGGCTGTAAATGCTTCGTAGCATGCTTGACTCAGTTACCACCAGTGTCCAGGTCCTGTTGATCAATGACTTAAAATGTAATGCATGCTTAAAACAGGAAGGCAAATAACATTTAAAGTTAAATAAAGTGGTGCTGGGCCTAATCCAAAATGATGGGGGTCAAGTTCTGATCCTATTGCTGTCAGTAGATGTTTTGCCACTGCTTTCACAGAGCCAGGATTTTACAGCCACTAAAAAGGCTCCTGGCTTTTGTGTACAAGCAGAAGTTCAAAGCAACCAACCCCATAACTGACCTCATAACCCACCCCATAACCGACCCCATAACTGACCCCATAACCTGACCCATAACTGACCCCACAACCCACCCCATAACTGACCCCACAACCCACCCCATAACTGACCCCATAACCCACCCCATAACTGACCCACAACCGACCCCATAACGGACCCCATAACTGACCCCATAACTGATGCCATAACACACCCCATAACTGACCCATAACCCACCCCATAACCCACCCCATAACTGACCCCATAACTGACCCCATAACCGACCCCATAACTGACCCCATAACCCACCCCATAACTGCCCCATAACTGCCCCATAACCCACCCCATAACTGACATCATAACCCACCCCATAACCCACCCCATATCTGACCCCATAACCCACCCCATAACCCACCCCATAACTAACCCCATAACCCATCCCATATCTGACCCCATATCTGACCCCATCTCATTACCCTCTCTAACACCCTCCTTACCCTCCTCATTACCCGCTGTTGCTCACCCCATTGCCGCCCTCATTAGTCACCCTCCTCATTAGTCGCCTCGGTACCCAGCTCATTAATGGCCCTCATTAATGACTCGTTAATTACCATCACAGACACCCCCTCATTAGCGGCCTCGTTACCTCCTCATTAACTTCCCCATTGCCCTCCCATTGCCCATGGGATGAAGATGAGGATGAGGATGGGGAGCACCAGAGGAACCATGGCCCACAGGGTCCCATGGATGCAGGGATGAAGATGAGGATGAGGATGGGGATGAGGATGGGGAGCACCAGAGGAACCATGGCCCATGGCAGTCCCATGGGTGCAGGGATGAAGATGAGGATGAGGATGGGGAGCATCAGAGGAATCATGGCCCATGGTGTTCCCATGGATGCAGGGATGAGGATGAGGATGAGGATGGGGAGCAGCAGAGGAGCCATGGCCCACAGTGGTCCCATGGGTGCAGGGATGAAGATGAGGATGAGGATGGGGAGCAGCAGAGGAAACATGGCCCATGGTGGTCCCATGGATGCAGGGATGAAGATGAGGATGAGGATGGAGGCTGAGGATGAGGATGGGGAGCACCAGAGGAACCATGGCCCATGGTGGTCCCATGTGTGCAGGGATGAAGATGAGGATGGACCATGAGGATGAGGATGGGGAGCACCAGAGGAGCCATGGCCCACGGTGGTCCCATGGATGCAGGGATGAAGATGAGGATGAGGATGGGTGAACACCAGAGGAACCATGGCCCATGGCAGTCCCATGGATCCAGGGATGAAGATGAGGATGGATGCAGGGATGAAGATGGGTGAGAACCAGGGGAACCATGTCCCATGGTGGTCCCATACATGCAGGGATGAAGATGAGGATGAGGATAAGGACGAGGATGGGGATGGAGGATGAGGATGAAGATGGAGGCTGAGGATGGGGATGAGGATGAGGATGAAGGTGGAGCTCAGGACATCACGGTGGTGATTCTTCCATCAAGATGGAGCTCAGGAAATGGTGGCACCAGCACCGTGGAGATGTCCCCATGAGGATGGAGCTCAGGAGCTCATGGTGGTGATGTCCCCATCAAGATGGAGCTCAGGAGATGGTGACACCACCACCATGGTGATGACCCCATGAGGATGGAGCTCAGGAGCTCATGGTGGTGATGTCCCCATCAAGATGGAGCTCAGGAGTTGGTGGCACCAGCACCATGGTGATGACCCCATGAGGATGGAGCTCAGGAGCTCATGGTGGTGATGTCTCCATCAAGATGGAGCTCAGAACATGATGCTCCCCTTCAGGGTTGAGCTCAGGAGCTCATGGTGGTGATGTCCCCATGAAGATGGAGCTCAGGAGCTCATGGTGGTGATGACCCCATCAAGATGGAGCTCAGGAGATGGTGGCACCAGCACCATGGAGATGTCTCCATGAGGATGGAGCTCATGAGCTCATGGTGGTGATGTCCCCATCAAGATGGAGCTCAGGAGATGGTGGCACCAGCACCATGGTGATGACCCCATGAGGATGAAGCTCAGGAGATGGTGGCACCAGAACCATGGTGATGTCCCCATGAGGATGGAGCTCAGGAGATGGTGGCACCAGCACCATGGAGATGTCCCCATGAGGATGGAGCTCAGGACATCATGTCCCCACCACCATGGTGATGACCCCATGAGGATGGAGCTCAGGAGCTCATTGTGGTGATGACCCCATCAAGATGGAGCTCAGGACATGATGTCCCCTCCACCATGGTTATGTTCCCCGAGAGGATGGAGCTCAGGAGCTCATGGTGGCGATTCCCCCATCAAGATGGAGCTCAGGAGATGGTGGCACCAGCACCATGGAGATGTCTCCACCATGATGGAAATCAGGACATGGTGGCACCAGCACCATGGAGATGTCCCCATCAAGATGGAGCTCAGGAGCTCATGGTGGTGATGTCCCCACCAAGATGGAGCTCAGGACATGATGTTCCCCATCAAGATCGAGCTCAGGAGCTCATGGTGGTGATGCCCCCATCAAGATGCAGCTCAGGAGATGGTGGCACCAGCACCATGGTGATGTCCCCATGAGGATGGAGCTCAGGAGCTCATGGATGTGATGCTCCCATCATGACAGAGCTCAGGAGATGGTGGCACCAGCACCATGGAGATGTCTCCATGGGACATCTCCCCATGGAGTTGATGGGATGGGATGGGGCACACTGGCGGTTGGGATGAGGCAGCTCTGGGGGGGGTCACATCTTGTGTGAGGACCTCCCCGAGCAGTGGTGGTGGTGCCCATGGTGGGATGGGGCCCGGAGCCACCGGGGTGCTGGGATGCACCGAAAGGGAGATGAGGAGAAGGACTTGGGGGGTGTTGGGTGGGGAGAAGCTCCTGAGGTCATCACTGGTGGGGGAACGCGGTGGGAGATGCTTTGGTTGATGGTGGCCACGGTGGGGAGGTGGAGAGGAGAAGGGGAGACCTCAGAGCAGCTCCCAGTGCGTAAAGGGGCTGCAGGGAACCTGGATTGGGGCTTTGGACCAGGGATACAGGATGGGAGGAGGAGGAATGGATCCAAGTGGAAGAGGAAGGAGTTGGATGGGATCTTGGGGTGAAGTTCATCCCCATGAGGGTGGTGGGACACTGGAAGGGGTTGAATGGAGAAGCTCTGGGTCACTGGGACTGATCCAGGCCAGGTTGGATGGGGTTGGAGCTCCGTGCTCCAGTGAAGGGGTTCCCATGGATCTCCAAGGTCCATCCCAGCCGGCACCATGAGAGGGGCAGGAGGAGGTCCCAGTGCCCCCCCCATGCACATCCCTGCCCACCATGGCCATGGAAGTGAACCAGCACCGTGCGGGAGAGTCCTCCACGGTGCTCTGTGTGCTTGGCACCACTGGAACACCTGGAGGGAAGAGGAGGAGGAGGGAAGAGCCTGGTGCTGTGGGACCGGTGGGGCTGGAGGAGGAGGAGGGATGGAGGAGGGATGAAGGAGGAGGGATGAAGGAGGGATGGAGGAGGAGAGATGGAGGAGGGATGGAGGAGGGATGGAGGAGGAGGGATGAAGGAGGGATGGAGGAGGGATGGAGGAGGTATGAAGGAGGGATGAAGGAGCTGCCTGACCCAAGGCTGGGCACTTGGTTAATGTTTAAGCAGGTCCTGGGACACGGTGTCCCACAGGAGCCCGGGGCAAACTGGGACATGAAGTTCTCCAGTTGGGAACCAGTTGGGAACTGGGATGGGGGGGGGGGTTGGGTTGGGCGTGAGGTGCCAGTGTAAAACCCAGCCTGGTTTTGGGGGGGTTTGGAGGGTTTCATCCTGCCCAAGAATGGGCATCAACCCCCCTGTCACCATGGCAACGGGCATCCAAACTTACCTCCATGGAGAGATACCTACCCCTGTTTCTCCACAGCAACAACCATCCAACCCCCTATTTCCATTGGAATGGGCATCCAACCCCCTATCTCCATGGCAACGGATATCCCACCCCTTATCTCCATGGCAACATGCATCCTACCCCCTTTTCTCTATAACAGTGGGCATCCAACCCCCTTATCTCCATAGTAATGTGTGTCCAACCCCCGTATCTCCATGGTAATGGGTGTCCAACCCCCGTATCTCCATGGCAATGGGTGTCCAACCCCCCTATCTCCATGGCAATGGGTGTCCAACCCCCCTATCTTCATGGCAATGGGTGTCCAACCCCCGTATCTCCATGGCAATGGGTGTCCAACCCCCGTATCTCCATGGCAATGGGTGTCCAACCCCCCTATCTCCATGGCAATGGGTGTCCAACCCCGCTATTTCCATGGCAATGGGTGTCCAACCCCCCTATCTCCATGGCAATGGGTGTCCAACCCCCCTATCTCCATGGCAATGGGTGTCCAACCCCCCTATCTCCATGGCAATGGGTGTCCAACCCCCCTATCTCCATGGCAATGGGTGTCCAACCCCCGTATCTCCATGGCAATGGGTGTCCAACCCCCGTATCTCCATGGCAATGGGTGTCCAACCCCCGTATCTCCATGGCAATAGGTGTCCAACCCCCGTATCTCCATGGCAACGGGTGTCCAAGCCCCCTATCTCCATAGCAATGGGTGTCTAACCCCCCTATCTCCATGGCAACGGGTATCCAACCCCCTTATCTCTGTAGCAATGGGCATCCAACCCTGCTATCTCCATGGTGATGGGCATCCACCTCCTTATCCCTGTGGTTACGGACATCCATCCCCTTATCTCTATGGCAACAGGCATCCTACCCCCTCATCTCCATAGCAACGGGCATCCACCCCTCCATCTCCATGGGAACAACCCCTCTCCATCACCATTGTAACACAGGCAGGAGGCAGCTCAAATCCATGAGTTTTATTAATTCCTCACTAAAATCCCTGGAAAAGCCGAGTGGAGGCCGTGCCCGGAGACGTGGTCCTCAAGGGGCGGACAAGGCCCGGGTGATGTCCTTCAAGCAGGAGGCGCCTGCAGCATCCTCACCAGGATCTGTTCTTCAGGGGTGATGCCCCTCAAGGCTTGGGCTCCTCCTGGCCCTCACCTGGTGGCCAGGATCTCCTCGGTGGCCATGCGGGCGAGCTGGTGGAAGTCCATGCAGAGATACCTCCTCCAGAAGCGCCGGTCACGGCCGTAGATCGGGGCAGGGAAACAAGGGCTTCCTGCCGGGAAGAGGAGCCTGGTTGGGAAGAGGGGAAAGAGGCAGGGAAGAGCCCGATCCCAACCTCCCCTTCCCCTACCGATGCCATGGAAGATCCTGGCGATGGCTCTGCCGGTGAACTTCTCATCCCGGCGGATGTCGAGGAAGTGCCGGATGTCGGCGCGGATCTGGCTCTCCCAATCCCGCAGCTGAGGATGGGGACATGGGGACACAGGGACAGGTCACATCCATCCTCCCCCTCATCCCCACTAAGACCTGGAGCCCACCAAGACCTGGCACCCACCATGATCTGGAGTCCACCAAGACCTGGAGCCCACCAAGACCTGGCCCTTGGTGGGGGACACGGGGACAGGTCACATCCATCCTCCCCCTCATCCCCACTAAGACCTGGAGTCCACCAAGACCTGGCACCCACCATGATCTGGAGCCCACCAAGATCTGGCCCTTGGTGGGGGACATGGGGACACAGGGACAGGTCACATCCATCCTCCCCTCATCCCCACTAAGACCTGGAGTCCACCAAGACCTGGCACCCACCATGATCTGGAGTCCACCAAGACCTGGAGCCCACCAAGACCTGGCCCTTGGTGGGGGACATGGGGACAGGTCACATCCATCCTCCCCCTCATCCCCACTAAGACCTGGAGTCCACCAAGACCTGGCACCCACCATGATCTGGAGTCCACCAGGACCTGGAGCCCACCAAGACCTGGCCCTTGGTGGGGGACATGGGGACACAGGGACAGGTCACATCCATCCTCCCCCTCATCCCCACTGAGACCTGGAGTCCACCAAGACCTGGCACCCACCATGATCTGGAGTCCACCAAGACCTGGAGCCCACCAAGACCTGGCCCTTGGTGGGGGACATGGGGACACAGGGACAGGTCACATCCATCCTCCCCCTCATCCCCACTAAGACCTGGAGTCCACCAAGACCTGGCACCCACCATGATCTGGAGTCCACCAAGACCTGGAGCCCACCAAGACCTGGCACCCACCATGATCTGGAGTCCACCAAGACCTGGAGCCCACCAAGACCTGGCACCCACCATGATCTGGAGTCCACCAAGACCTGGAGCCCACCAAGACCTGGCCCTTGGTGGGGGACACGGGGACAGGTTGCATCCATCCTCCCCCTCATCCCCAATGGGGCCATGGGACCCAGAGAGCGCCCCAAGAGGAAGGGGATGCGCTCACATTGGCACCATGGAGACCTTCATCTTCATCTTCATCCTCCTCCTCGCCACGCTCAACGTGCTCCTTCTCAAAGTAGTCACTGAGCAGAGCCTTCAAGCGGGAGCTCCTCTGCTCTTCCTCATGCACAGGGTGAGGGCCATGGGTCTGGAAGGCCACGCTGCAGCCCAGCATCAGCATCCTCCTCCTCTCTCCTTCCCAAACTGGGAGGGATGGGCAACCACTGGGGCTACCAAAGCCAGGGCTCTGTAGGGTTCTGGGGGTCTTCTCCAGCCACACTCACCTCTGGAAGGCCTGGAAGCAGGCCCGGAGCTGGCCAAGGGCCATCTTCTCCCTGGCCACCACTCTCTGGTGGAGGAAGTCGCAGACGGAATCGAGCTCCTCGTCGCTGAGGTCGCCGTAGACGCGGAGGTGGAAGGAGAGGTCTCCAAACTCCACCAGGACCCCGCTGGTCCCAGCAGTGCGGCCGTCTGAAGGCACCAAGAGAGGCTTGGGACCAACAAGGATCTGGAGCCCACCAAGACCTGGAGCCCACCAGGACCTGGAGCCCACCGGGACCTGGTGCCACCATGATCTGGAGTCCACCAAGACCTGGTGCCCACCAAGACTTGGAGCGCACCAAGACCTAGAGCCCACCAAGACCTGGAGCCCACCAAGACCTGGCACCCACCAAGACCTGGAGCCCACCAAGACCTGGAGCCCACCAGAACCTGGAGCCCACCAAGACCTGGAGCCCACCAGGACCTGGAGCCCACCGGGACCTGGTGCCACCATGATCTGGAGTCCACCAAGACCTGGAGCCCACCAAGACTTGGAGCGCACCAAGACCTGGCCCTTGCCAAGATCTGAAGGCCATCAAGACTTCATGCTCACCAAGACCTGGTGCCCACCAAGACCTGGAGCCCATCAAGACTTGCACCCCACCAAAGCCTGCAACCCACCAAAACGTCATATCCACCAAGACCTGGAGCCCACCAAGACCTGGAGCCCACCAAGATCTTGCCCTCACCAAGACCTAGAGCCCACCAAGACCTAGAGCCCACCAAGACCTGGAGCCCACCAAGACCTAGAGCCCACCAAGCCCTGGAGCCCACCAAGCCCTGGAGCCCACCAAGACCTGGCACCCACCAAGACCTGGAGCCCACCAGGACCTGGAGCCCACCAGGACCTGGAGCCCACCAAGACCTGGAACCCACTAAGACATGGAGTCCACCAAGACCTGGAGCCCACCAAGACCTAGAGCCCACCAAGACCTGAAGCCCACCATGACTTGGCCCTCACCAAGACCCCACCATGACCTGGCCCTCACCAAGACCTGGAGCCCACCAAGACCTAGCACCCACCACGATCTGGAGCCCACCAAGACCTGGAGCCCACCAAGCCCAGGCCATCTCCCTAGCCCCCCCTTGCAGGGAACCCGGGCAGACGCCCGCACCTCTCCTCAGCCGTGGGTCCCACTGGAGCTGGCGCAGGGCTCGCTTCACCAGCACCACCTCCCAGCCCATGGAGTCGCTCAAGCAGACCACATTGAACTCCACGGAGCTGCTCTGGACGTGCTCCTTGCCCTCCAGGCGCTCCCGAGCCAGGACCACGGCGACGGGGGGGGAGCTGAGGACCAGGAGACACCAAAACCACGTTGGCCCCCCCATGGTTTGGAGCCCCATTGGCACAACCCACGGCCTTGGTGGCCACCATGGGGGGCTCCTACCTCCGAGCCACGTCCCGGAGCTGCCGGGGTCCTCCATAGCACTGGAGCCGGCACATGGAGTAGGTGGGAGGCAGCACCTCCAACCAGCGCTGTGGGTGAAGCTCCAGGTAGCACAGGAGGGTCTCGATAGCTGCAGGAGAGGAGGTTGAGGAGGTGCTGGAAGGATCCCAAAGGGATCTGGGGGGTCCAGGGCTGGGTATCCCCATCACCTTCCTCACGCAGGTCCAGGGCCTCCACCGTTGGTTGGATGGGGATGGCTCGCTCGTGCTTGTAGCACACCCGGGGCCAGCTCTGCCTTGTCCTGGTCTCCTCCTCTCCCACCTCTTCGTGCAGGAGCTCACCCAGCTCAGCATCTTCCACCTCCCCAGCCTGCAATGGAGGCGGCGAGAGGACACCATCCCAACCATCCCAATGGCTCTCCTGGCCGGGTCCTTCGCCTCACCCTCACTTCCCTCAACTGAGCTCATGGACTCATGGAACGCATTGGAAAGGAGCTTAAAGCTCATCCAGCTCCAACCCCTGCCAAGGGGAAGGGACACCTTCCACTAGAGCAGGGTGCTCCAAGCCCCATGGGGCACTGCCAGGGATGGGGCAGCCACAGCTTCTCCATTCAACCCCTTCCAGTGTCCCACCACCCTCATGGGGATGAACTTCACCCCAAGATCCCATCCAACTCTTCCCTCTTCCACTTGGATCCATTCCTCCTCCTCCCATCCCTCCATCCAATGTCCAAAGCCCCAATCCAGGTTCCCTGCAGCCCCTTAGGCACTGGGGGCTACCCTGAGGTCTCCCCTTCTCCTCTCCACCTCCCCACCGTGGCCACCATCAACCAAAGCCTCTCCCACCGCGTTCCCCCACCAGTGATGACCTCAGGAGCTTCTCCCCACCCAACACCCCCCAAGTCCTTCTCCTCTGCTTCCTTTCGGTGCATCCCAGCACCCCGGTGGCTCCGGGCCCCATCCCACCATGGGCACCACCACCACTGCTCGGGGAGGTCCTCACACAAGATGTGACCCCCCCAGAGCTGCCT
>NW_026901460.1:0-111429 GCF_033783945.1 Neopsephotus bourkii
TCTCACAGGACTAAACAAGATGACTAAGAGCACTTTCCAGATCCAACTAGGAAATCTGACAGCCTTAGTGCTGAGACCACATCCCTGGCGAGCCTGTTGCTGTGACTGAACAAATTCGCCGTGAAGACCCTTCTCCTAATGACCAACCTGGACATCTCCTGTCCTGTAGGTAGTCACCAGAGAGAGGAGATCGGCATCTCCCCGTTTACTGCCCCCCAAGAATAAGGTGCAGACTGCCCCCTCAGCCTTCTCCACGCTGAACTCAGCTGGTCCTCCTAAGTCTTTCCCTTGAGCCCTTCCAGCACTGTGGCTGCCCTCCTTCAGGCACATTTAATAGTTTGATGGTCTTCTTATATTGAGGCACCCAAACCTGCACCCAGTACCCAAGGTGGGCTCACAACAGTGCAGTGTGGACAAGGTCACCTCCCTTGACCAGCCAGGTGAGCTGTGGTCGATGCACCCCAGGGCACAGTTGTCCGTTGTGGCTTCCAGGGCTCCCTGCTGACTTGTACTCAACCTGCCATCCACCTGAACACCCACATCTCTTTCCATAGGGCTTTCTCCAGTATTTTCATTACCCAGTTTCTGTTTATCACCGGGATTACCACATTCCAGGTGGAGAACTTGGCATTCACTTCTGTTAAATTTTATATGGTCGGCGACTCCCCAGCTCTCCAGTCTATCCAGTTCTCTCTGGAAGGCCTCTCTACACTTGGTGGAGGCCACATCTTCATCCTAGTTTAGTATCATCAGCAAACTTATTTAATGCTCATTCAATTCATGCTCCTTGATCATTTATAAAAACTTTGAAGAGCCCTAAAATTGAGACCTAGGGAACCCCAGTGGCTACTGGGTTAATTCTTGTACACATTTGTGTTTAAACCCCGAATGTCTTTCTCTTGAAGCAGAACAGCCATAAGTAACAGATGTAAACAGGCCAGACTGTTGGTCCCAGGCTGAATTTGGCTCCTTACACAGTTTCATCGCTCCTGGCACCCTCAATTTTGTGGAAAGATAACACAGCTTTTTTAAGCGCACAAGATGTCAAAACCTCATCTTGCACATACCTATGGCCAGTGGTTAGGCCCACAAGCTCCTGCTGATTTTACACAGCCAAGGATAGACATACCTAAGCTGACATTCAGTTCCTACCACTGAAAAAGCTGAACTATCTTCTTTGAAATTATGTACAATAGCTACAGAGAAGTCAGTGTCAGAAGCTTACCCCATACTTTCAGTCTATGGTGAAAACAAGTTACCATACTAAGTTTACAAAACCAGTTGCATTTACAAATGAAGGAAAAAAAAAATTTGTATTATCATGCCATACCTGCTCTTTGCACATGAACAACATGAACAACTTCACCTAATTACTGAAATCACTGCATTTATACACACATCAGATATATGAACATACATGTGTATTTCAGACTACTGTGAAGCAAACAAATTCTTAATTTATGATCCATCACCACTGGGTGATTCCTTAGCTTTTCCTGTGTGAGTTGCTCCTCTGTCTTACACTAACAAACAGAATGAACTTCTGCTATTTCATATATAATAACTTGGAAGCTTTGCATAACATGAAATTCTAAACTTACCATTTCAGAAACAGCCATGATCTATTCTTGGGAATCTCTAAATGAAATCAGAAGATGAAAGCAAAAGTGCTTAGCTAAAAAGCTAGTCTTCAGAAAAGTTTATGTTTATGGGAGCTGCAATGCAAAGACTACTTGATTAATCAATTTAATCTCAACCACGCTATGCGGAAAGTAGAGTTTTGTTCCTGCCTATGTGCATAAATGCATGTGAGTTTTAAAATTAATTACGGACAGAGCACAAGCGAAATTCACTTCCACAGAGCCATGGACAATAGGAAGACTTGCTTAAATAAAGAAAAAGAATCAGCACAATTTAGCACGCTTTGATCCCCCATTTTCTCTGCATTGCAACTGGTTTCTATTTTGCTTTAAATTTTTAGTTCTTAATGCAATCTACCTGAAACTGCATGAACTCTAAGCTATACAGTAAAAGTGTCGTTTGAAAAAGCTTTCAAACGCAAGGTCTTGTAACTGATTGCATTTTTTATTGCACCAGCTAACGTTTTATTCAAGAAAAACTTCAGAAAAATATTAATATAAACATACATAGTTTATAAAGACAAAAATAGCTTTACTAACCCTTTTGTAAACACACAGCTTTCAGCAAGGGCCAGCACAGTCATTATTCAAACTCCTCTTAACCAGGCCTGCTCCTTTGCTATGCTCTCTTAATCAGCTCTGCACTGCATATATATATATATACATCTATATATATTTCTATATATCTATAAATAGATAAGTTAGTCTCAGAAAAGCCATTTTTATGTATCTAGAGTGGACTTGACACCTTTAGATGTGTCAAGACAAAAAGCGTACTAAGCTAGTGCAGTGCAAATTACTATACGCATGTGAGCTATCAGCAATTTCTTGATGAAGGGACTCATATATCACGAACAAGTCTCCAGAAGTGATTTTTCCAAAGTCTTAAAATTTTGACTATCAGGGGAAATTTTCACAAAGCAACATTACCCCTATTCAATCACTGTATTCCCTCTTCCTGAAAAATACCATGCTCCTATGCCACAGGATGAGAACTCATGCTGTTCCAGAGACAGAAGAAAGAAAAAAAGCCACCAGAAAATAACATAACTGCCACATGCTATTCTTAACTCTCATTATTCGAAACAGCTGAATTCCTATGGCCGAAATAAAAATGAAGTCATCAACTGCTTAAGGATAGATAAGGTGTGTGTGTATATATATATATATATATGTGGATATACAAATCCTCCTGCGTATTTGATTTTCTCAAACACCAATTCTGCTTTACTTTTACAACATGCAATTTTTCAGAACAAATTTTTACATAATCTGTATGGTATTTTAGTGTAGGTATTTAAGTAATAATTCTGGTATACAGAGTATATCAGATAAGGTTAAACCAGGCTTTTGTGGAAGCAAAAGGTATCATATTTTACACAGGTAAAAACTGAGAAAGACATCTAAAATATCTGTAACTCGCAAGGAAAAAAATATAAATGTATACAGAAAATAAAAATCTCAGGATCAGGTACCAGAATATCAGTTCACTACTTTCTGTGTTTACCTGCATGCACGTGCACAAACATTTGAATTCTTTAAGGCTATAAAATTTTGTTACTTCAGGTACCTCCACCTTTTGCTTGTACCTCCACCTCTACTTTCTACTTTGAATGTTATGGATGTAACACTAGTCACATATATTTAATTCTAAAATATATTACCTGTAACAGTTTGAAAGTGCCTTATTTAAGTTAGCTTGTGCTTAAGAGATAGTCATTACAAGATGTAAACTTGTAAGGCTCATTACCTTAAAGTCTTCCTATATTGCAGTACTGAATATGCATAAAGTACTTTTAAGACATATTCCAAATGGAATATCTCTACTGGTTTTGGAAGACTTGCAATATCTCATATATTCCCAAGACCCTGCACTCCTGAAACTGACAGACTGTAGGAGTACTTCAGCTTCACTTGAATGAACCACTGAGTTTTTGAATGAATTTGCTAATTCATCCATTTGAATATAACCTGATAAGGAGGCTCTTTACATCAAGCTAATTACTTAAAAAGGAAAAAAAGGAAAAGAAAAGGAAACATTTGCATCTGTGACGCCTACTGAACAACTGCATGGACTGTTTCCCAAAGTACCAAAGTATCAGAAACTGTGAAACTAAACTATAATGCTATAGTTTTCCAGGTACAGTGCTCAGTAGACTATTAATGTCATCTAGAATCTTCTAGACATTGGTCCTGGATTTCAAAAAACAGCCATTCTAGAGTCACTGAGAGAGTCGTTACTTGATGGCTAAACTTCATGTAAATAAACATGGGCCATTTCCTACTTGGAAAAGTTTGCAAAGCAAACAAGCCCTGGCTATGTACTGTATGAATACACTTTGGTCCTCTGAGGTAGCCTCTCTGCATCAAGGAACTGGAAACATATATTCCACACAGTATTTCAATGGGAATTTCGATTTAATGACCCAAAAAGACAACTAAAAAAATACAGTTATGTAGTGCTCTTACAAAATGAACAAAAAAAAAAATATCCAAAGGAAAAGCAGTTCATCTAATGGAAAGACACATGCTGGGATTAATCATCAACTTATAGACAAGTATTTCAATCTATCTGAACTTGGATGAAAAAAACAAAACAAAAAACCCACCACCAAACCCAAAATACAAAACCCACCCAAAACAACAAACCCACTCCTTGAAAAAATTCTAAAGCCTAATTCAATTCAAACCAACTCTGTTTACAGTTATACTATTTGCTAGGATTTACAATAAAAATGCTGATAGAATAATTATTTTTTTAATGTTTAAGTGTGTATCATCAAAAAAAGGGAGGACACCATTTTACTTCTCTGAAACACTTTAGTACCTGTTACTGAGATATGCGATCACGCAACAGAAGGAAGCTATGTTTAAGGGAGGAATGTATGTGGTTCAGTAAGTTTAAGATGACAAAAGAAGATCTGAATCTTATCTCACTGAAAGTTCAATCTCAGGAGACTGAAATATTTGCAAGCAGGTTCTAAATCACACAGACACCAATGAGTATAGATCTTAATTGTAGAGATTAGCTGGCTAGAAGTTTCCACTACCATTAATGATCTACGCTGAGGAATACTGATTATATGTTTTCAGCCCTAGCAAATAGAAGACTTCACGCATCACAGGTCTGGAAACATTTCAGGAAGGAGGTGAAAGGCTTTCAAAACCAAATTAATCCCTCTCAAAGGGGACACATTTAATATAAAGTTTTATTAGCAAATACTTGATATAAAATTAATTAAAAAATAACATGATTGCCATAAATGGAATAGACAACAATCTACACAATCTAAACAATCTACAGAGACAGCAAGGTGGGAGGTGGGTATCGGATAAAAAAATCATCCATTAATTGGTTTATAGCACTGTTAAGAAAGGCTGATTTTGCAGAGATAACATGCAACTACAAAAAGTAATTACTGTGCTACAACAAAAACACTTCCCGTCAGAAGTTCCGTATGGTCAGTTGTGCCATCCTTAGAACTATATATGGACTTGTTCCTAGCATCAATAAACTGAACAAAGCTAAGTAACTTTAAAAGACATTCACAGCTCAAGCGCCAAATCCTTATCCATAAGTAACTAAATCTTATGTATGAGTGGATAAGTTTTTATTACCACAAAATCCACATGCCCATTTCAGTTTCAAGCTTATTAATCAGTGGCTCTTTAGCTCACTGTTTTGTCTGATGATTAGAAGAGGCATTTCACCCACCAATTTCTATATGAAGGCTACAAAAGGTAAAGAATTTACTGCATTTCTTCCTTACTAATCAGTTTGACAGTCACATAATCCCTCTGTTGACAACAAAAAAATGTTTCTCTCCTATTCAAACCTTGCTAACTTTCAACGACTTGATCTAGTTATGTCTTAGCAATTTAAAGAAATTTCAGCTGTGAGACACTTTTTGAACATTTCTGTATTTCTATACTATTGCCAGGTCTCTTAATATCCTATTCAATAAACTGAAGCATGTTCAGCTGCTGGAGTCTACATTAAGCAGTTTCAGGATTCTTCTGAAATTTTTCCTTTTCCTTTTTACTGTCTTTAAAGATACTTGTTATGCTCTTGTCATTAGAACTACACACAGAACTCAACTGCAGCCTCAACTGTAATTACTGAAACAAAACATTACCATCATACCCTTTATTGATGTCATTAGTAAAAGTTAATTCTCTGTGAGGGTACAATTTCTAAAATATGTGCATCTGCTCTTTCACAGCTTCATACTAAGAACTTATATACAATCAACTCTACACAACTTTCAGGGAACAGATCAAATTTTGAAAATATTCTTCTCCATGTATGACCTCACATGGTGTTGTCTTCACCCAGTTCACTTACCAATCTGATTTCATTACCGGCAACTAATTCTTAGTATTCAGGGTTTATTAGAAATAGATTAACTTTCTCTGATAAAATATGTTTTAGTTAAAATAATTAGGAAAAACATAGAATCTTTGAGGCAATAGTTCAGTCCGAAACTGCATTAGTCTGATTACTTCAAATTACCAGTTCCAAGGTTTCTTCCTATTATCCAGTCCAGCTGATACATGAGAAATGTCTCACATGTATTTACAAGATTAATCCTTTAATCACAAACAAACCCACTGGAATTAAAAGGAAAATAAAATTGAACAGATTTAGGATCACAATTTATGGCTTGTAACTTATGAATAGCTACTATACAAAAAAATATAAAATACTTGATTAAATAAGCAAGAGAAATCTCACAAAAAGCCATAGAGAATTTCCATTATATTCCATCCTGGTTGCAAAACAAGGTTTTCTAGCCTTAAACAGTTTTCTGAACTGAAAGCATTTCTAGACCAACCAGCATCTAGTGAAACCATACACCTCTGAACAGACCTAAGAAACTCAACTTCAGACTATTCCAATTCATTACATGAAAAAAAAACCCCACACTCAGTATACTCTCTTAAGCACTAAACAATTCACTTACCATTCAAATTTTAACTAAAACATATATTTATATAACATGAGGAACCTGATAAAACGAACAACTTTAAATTTAATTATGCAACAAAATTACCTGCAATTCAAAATGTCAAAAACCCCACAGCAATTATTTTCCAAAAGTTTTGATCTATAGGATATCAACTGCCATTAGTCACTACTTAACAACTTTAATACTGAATTAGATTTGAATATTAATGATGGCAATTTAATTTTATTATCTTAAATAGCATACATACTTTGTCTTTGTAAGCAAGCGTGCCAAAATAAATTCTTGTCTACCCTACTTTTCTTTCTCATTATCTAACAAAAACATCTGAGCTTTAGTTTACTAAATCTATCGTACTTCCCATTATTACTAGAATAATAATAGAATTCTGGTCATTCAAATAAGATGACTATCTCATGAGAAAATAGTCCTTTAAACTGAATTACAGGTTAAAATAACCAACCAACAATTACTTGAGAGCAAAGGATTTCATCTTCATATAATAACAGATATAATCAATTCTTCATGGGAAAGGAAATTGCCAGTGAAAGATACTGTGGAACAAAGTCATCACAATGGAAGTGTCTGCTCAACAATCTACAACGCAAAACCATGGAAAGTTTCACATCAGTTTTAGAAACTGAAGATTCCTGTCTTCTTCCCTACCTGATATCAAGCCCACCTGATGGAAATACTAAAACTTCTGATTTCCCCACCATTTCTATTCTTCCATAAGTTACTCACCCCTCAGACCCGCTAACAGGGCTGCTCAAAAGTCTTAACTAACCCATTTCAGTCAAAACAGGCCATGACCAGTGAAGGTGTAATAATTAAAAAGTTTTTCCAATCTGTCTCATTTTGACAAAAACAGGTTAGAAAAGAAGTCCCAAGGAAAAAGGTATAAAATACAGGTGAGAAGCAAAATACTACCTGTTCTGGGTTAAGAGAAGCAAACAGAAGTAGCAAAACTACTGGCATTCCATTTTAAGCAAATAACATTGCCATCAACTAGTGTAGTTGGACTTCCTTTAGCTACCCCTTATAACTCCACTCTCTGCACAGTTCTGAAGTACCGTGAATGTTAAGTTACGTACTTGCCACATAAAACAAACGTGTATTTTCATCTGACACAGATAATAACTTTTCAGATTTCTTGTCATAATAAATTAATTGTGAAAAATTACCTAAACTGTAATACTGTCCTGGGAAAAAGTATCTTATAAAAATCTTGCAGAAAAAATTTCAAACCTCAGTATTTTTCTTCACATGGAATATTCCACATAAAGTGAATGTGTATACACACTCATGTACCAACGTGCCTGAAATGACTTGGCAGGAATGATTTCTTTTCCTACGATGGATGTCCAATCACTCTCAAATTCAGCTGTTTCGTCTCAGTATTATTTGCATTCCCTGCCCTATAACGCAGTATGGGGAAACCAGATGTAATTCAAAATTGACCTTTTGGGGGACTCATAACTTCGGACCCCAAAGCAGGTCCTACACTCTATAGCACCCAGCTTGTTTTAAGAAGCAACAGCATAAAAGCTTAAAAGCAACAGCACAAAGGCACAAGCCTAAGTCTTTGCAATTAAACAAAGATTTTTAAATGAACCCCTAGATAAAGGTAAAACATTAGCAATTATTTTCAAGTATGCTTTGCCAACTGGTCCTCAAATCTATGAAGACGGATGCAGTGCTGAAGCTTAGGTTCTAATGAAAGGTTATACAAGCACTTGGTAGTAACCTTGGCATTGCTATCTTAATGCAGTTCACGTACCAAAAGTTTCCAAAAACTGCGGACACATCAGTGTTAACTGTATATATTACACAAAATGTTTAACACAACTGAAGGAATTCGGGCTAGTAACATTTACTCAAAAGCCTTCTATAGTGTTGCAGTTCAGTGCTTTCAAATAAAAAAAAAAAAGCAAACCCAAAACCCAAAAAAAAACAACCCCAAAAACCAACCAAACAAAGAAAACACCTTGGTGTATGTAACAAGTTTAACTGTCATGTTTTTTTTAATACATTAGCCACAAAATCTATAAATTCTGCACAACAGCAAGACAATATAACTACACTTACACTGAACTGCACAAGTCCAGATTCTACTCTCACCTATGTTTCATATGCACAGTAATAACGATACTTAAAAACTCAAGAAAGGCAAAAATGTGGCTCCAGTTCTCCAGTTACCAACCAAGCCATTCCAGGCCTTAAGAGTTCAGACAAACTCCTGGGTAGTATTCACTTCAAGCGTAATCAGCTTAGGCTGAGAAGCTAGCAGCCTAGAGTGAGCAGACAGTACATAACCTGAAGATTAGATTCTATAAATCCTTGAGAAATGCCATGTAATCCCAGTTTCACAGCCAGTGGAGCTGTCCTTCACAGTACAGGGCCAAGTACGCTGGAGACATGACATATCATGCTCTCTTAAGAGCATGCTACCATGGGAAAAAAAATCCTAAGAAGCAACTATGTGAGCTGTAGTCAGTGACTTGCTCTAAAGCTTATGTACAGAGACCTCATCAACTAAATGAAAACAGAATCATCTGGGCTCACGTGATGTTTCCGTACCAAGACAAGCAGAATGGCACTGTGGGAGGAAGAGCAACTCATTGCTCTGTAGGCAGGAAAAATTGACCGCAGGCCATTATTAGCAGTACTATTCCAGACCTTCCTCAAATCTCTTTCCTGCCAAGCTATCAGAGCCTTTATGCAGTTCTGGGCCCAATTACAGGAACACCTGCCAGAAAACAATGGTCAAGAAGTCATCATATACTGACAGCTACCACCTACACAGACACTGAAACAAGGCAGCTAATAGGAGGGAAACAGGACATCGGCCATTCTAGATGTAAAACTGGTTAACAGGATGGAACTGGTTAACATATAAAAAGCGAAAGAGAGGCGAGATAAAGTGATCATGAAAAAGCACTCTTTACTAAGAGGTATCTAATTTCAAAAGCCCCAAGTAGCATCTGAGGCATAATGAAAGTCCTAAAGGAGAGAAGAGTCTTCTAAATAGCTGCTTGCAAAACTGATGGAAGTTATGCAAACTACGCTACTCATCCCTCACAAATTGTATTTTGCATGCTTAAAGCTACAAATCATATCTGCAAATTTAATTAAGCTTATTGCCAATTTTTCTATTTAAAAAGTTAAACTACCACTGTCAGTTAACTGTTTTAAACCTCAAAAAAAGGATTTTTAAGACTATTTTTACCTTGAATTCTCTGTCTAGAGATTAAATTGTGCTTTAAATGTGAAATTCCATTTTTTAAGATTTGAAGCTATTCAGTGAAATAATTTAGTCTATTTAATTGTAGATATATCTACTCTGATGTAAAATTCATTGCTAAATAACTTATAAGGCAATATTCTAAAAGGCATCTTTTAAAGAGTATGAAATTTAAGAGGGAAGACTTGTGAGAGGAATTTTCTACAGTAAACAAGCTGTTAAGCAACCACAGCCTTAGCCTCAATGACAAATCACAAAGTTGAGGACTGCTAAATTTCAAGTTTAGCTGTGATTCTACTTCTCAAAGAAAAAAAAACATATGTAAGAGTAGGGACATACAACACCTGTTGCTGCAACATTTAGTACCACTAAGCATTCTTGCTTATTCACACAGCACTACCTATCACCTCTGTGATAAGAACACATCCAAATAATGAAAATAATATTATCTGTTTACTCTTCCTTCTTTAACACAGAAATCAACTAACAAGGAGTTAGTTATGTCATAAAACACATTATGTTTTCAGGGCACTGCTCAAGTGTATTTCCAGGGCAGAGAAGAATTCTTACTCTCTCATTTTCAAAATTTTCCTTGACTTTCAGGTAATGCATTTGTGTTGGCATTTCTGTTATTACAAACTTTACTGTAGTTCTGTACACATGTTCTACATACTGTTCCTAAATTGACAGACCCTTCTTAATAAATGTAAATTCCAAATAAGCCTGAATAATGTGTTAAAAACATTATGACAAACGAAGATGTTGTTGTTCATACATTGTATCTTAACCATTATCTAAAATTGCAAAGAATAAATGCAATTAAAATGGACTTATCTGTCATAGAATCATAGCATCATAGAATAGTTAGGGTTCGAAAGGACCTTAAAATCATCAAGTTCCAACGCCCTGCCATGGGCAGGGACATCTCGCTCTAAACCATATTACCCAAGGCCTCGTCCAGCCTGGCCTTGAACACCGCCAGGGATGGAGCACTCACAACCTCCCTGGGCAACCTATTACAGTGCCTCACCACCCTAACAGGAAAGAATTTCCTCCTTTTATCCAATCTAAACTTCCCCTGTTTAAGTTTTAACCCATTATCCCTTGTCCTATCACTACAGTATCACTTTCAGGAATAGCTGTGACGTATTTAAAGATCTAGGCAATGTATAGCCATAAACAGCCTATGAAAGTTTAAATCAACTCACTATTAATACTGAAAAGAGATTTGCATGCATGCTTTAAAAACAGTGAAGGATAGGTAGAAATTAACAGCATCCGAATTCATGAAAATCAGATTTATTATCTTGGTAATGCAAACTTCTAAAGACAGAATTACTGACGGTCTATGGAGAATACACTTGAGTTTTTATGTCCGTCTTTTCTTTTGATATGATTTTATTCAAATCACTTCAAAAGTTGGAAAATTAAAAGCAACATTATGCAGTTCTGAGATATTTGCACAAGCTTTAACCTAGTAAAAAAATAGTTTCAAATAAAGAACTCCCTAGCTAAATCTCTAGGTTAATTAGTATTATTCATCCATACGCGTAAGGTTAATCACCAGATTACTTACAGAACTAACAAATTCCCTACTTCCTTCTGCAACTAAAAGCTAACAAACTCTAACCAACCTGTAAAAGCCCAACAAAATTATGCTTCAACTCCACCTCAAGAATAATCACTGAATCATAGATTAGTTAGGGCTGGAAAGGACCTTAAGACTGCCTAGTTCCACCCCCCCCTCTGCCACAATGAAATCATTTCTTTAAAAATAAGGTGCTTTTTTTGAAAAAAAACCTTGCTGTAACATGACAGAAAAAATAGAATGGTATTACATGTTTTAACAAACAATCTTCTGAAATATTTCAAGGAAAATAAAATTAAGGGAGCTGCTCTAACATACATGTGTTCACTAACAATAACTCAATCGCTTAAGTGGACATGAATTTATGCAAATTAACAAGAGTTTTCAGGCTTATTCTATAACTGTCAGACTTAGGTCTTGACTCACTTCAGCATGTAAGCTGACCAGCTTCTGTTGCTCCCGTATCAGAAGGAACTGTGTCTTTTTTTATATAGTCTTTTCCAAGTTCAACATCTTGTCCTTGAACGGTCACAGAAAACACACTGAGACTCCCTGCTGGTAACCCATGTATCTGCAGTCTAAAGCAATAAACTTAGAAGTAGCCTAATAATCACAAATTAAAATACACATAGTAGTTAAAACCTACTTTTAGGATTTATATTTTTAAAATTTCCAGCAAATCTGAATGCATGAATAAATCACAAGAAACAGACCATTCTTCAAAACAGTTATTTTACAGTAGCAATTCTAAAAGCCTTCAGTTACTTCTTAGTTCAGGATATTACTACAGTCTTAATCACCCAGAATCAAACTCTCAAGCAGACAACCATCCCCAAGTATTATGAATTATAGCAGGACAACTTAAAAAAAAAGAAAAAAGAAAGAAGTATTTTGACTATTTTAAATGCATTTCAAATATACTTAAAATGCTTTATTTTCCGTGGAGTCCTTAGGTCTACTTGCAAAGTTCGCTTTTTAACTCCTTTATGCATCATGAAATGTCCGGCATGCACTCAGGAGTACTGATCAAGTGACCGGAGAGAAGTCTCTAGGTAAGAGCTCATACTGCCTTGCTTCAGTATTCCGTGTGATGTCCAACAGAGACTACAGCCAGCAAAACTGGACACTGTTCAGTCTTTCTTCATGCGTATTAAAGTCAACACTAGTTTCATTCTCCTATATTCAAATGCTCAGGATTGACCTCACAAAGGGTCCCATGCTAGTGTTCCTTATTAGATGTCCTTATCAACACATGCCAGTTGTGGCAGTCCCTTTTGCAATGTGAAGATTAAATCTCAGTATGTAGTTAGAAATAGCACCACATTCCCTACTAAAAGTTCCAGAGTAGTCACCATAATTCAAGTAACTTAATCTTACATCCAGTACAGAGAAATCTACTGCAAAATTTCCAGAGCTCATCTTCAACATATACAAGAGTGACAGTGTACTGTCATAGAACTGTAGTATCATTTAGGTTCGAAAAGACCTTTAAGATCACCGAATCCAACTGTTAACCCAACACTGCCAAAATCCACCACTAAACCTTGTCCCCAAGTGCCACATGTACACATCTTTTAAATGCCTCCAGGGATGGTGACAACATCACTTCCCTAGTCAGCCTGTATCAATGCTTGATAAACCTTCTGGTGATGGGATTTCTCCCAATATCCAGTCTAAACCTCTCATCGTGTAACTTGAGGCCATTTCCTCTTGATCTATCACTTGGTACTTGGGAGAAAAGTCAACATAAAAACCTTTGAGATGAGTAGATGTTTTGATTTCACCTTTTCCTCTGAAGTGCAATACTGTAAAGTTTTGCATTTCTCCTCTTAAAGATAAAGGTTTTCTTAATAAAGTATGACAAAGAGGAATATACTGAAGACTCTGAATGCCAAATCATATCCATACGTGAAATTAAGAATGCCAAACCTGGTAGAGGCAGGTCTCCTGCCCTGCAGAAAGACTGATTCTGGACTACGAGACTGTTGTGGTTTTTTTTAATATACATATATACTAGGTGAAACATTCTTATATGAAATCTCTATGTACCAAAATCACAAAAGATATACTGGGCTTTGCCTCACCATTTTCCACAAGAAAGAAGACCTTACCAACAGTTAAACTGTTTGCATGAAAACCACACCAATTCTAGATCTAAAACCACTGCAAAAACAATGTATCTTGAGGACACTCCACACCACACATTTTCAAAAGTAGTTTAGCATGAAATTCCATCTTAATTACTTTTACTGAAGAACATATAAAAATTAGTCCTAATTTAGTCCTACATTCATCCTTTGTCCACAACAATAATAATACTAACCGAGTCTTGTCATGATGGCTTATTCCTTCCATTAAACCTCACTATCCACAACTGTCATATAAGACATGTTATAATGCCTACTGTACTTCCTATCTGCTTATGCAACCTTCTAAATATTATTTTTTTTCATCCTTTTTAAACCTGCCTCCACAACCTCCTGTAACAACAGATTCCAGAATGTACTTGGACAGTATTCAAAATGAAGTATTTTCTGTTATTAATTTTAAATTTAACTCAAGCCACTTCCAACAAAAGCTTATTAGTGTAAGAGGTTTTGATGAACAGATCCAGAATTCAACTCATCTACCATCTTTAACATTTTTTCCGATCACATCCTATCCCCATTTAGACCTCTTCTCTCTAGACAGAACACTGCCAGTCACATAAAATTTTTGCTTCCAGATCTCTACCAAATGTTGTCTTGAGTACTTTCTCTAGATTTAAAAGGATGATATTTAAAGCAAGTTATTAGAGCACAATATTAAAACACAGAAGTCTAAAAAAACCCTGACAAAGACAGACCTCAATACTCACCCATCATTAGAACATGTTAAAAATTCTTCCTTTATCTTTGGATGCCAACAGCCTGAATTGAGCATTGCTGTGTGACCCTAAGGAAATAAAAACAAAGAGGTATTACGTTTTGTAAGATGTTCTACAAAAAAAATAAAAAAAATATCAAATTTTATTCCAAATCCTTCAAGTGAAATCACGTGAAAGCTCAGGTCCAAATCAGAACTTTCTGACCATAGTAATGACTGACATCACAATGAATTAACAAACTATGTATTCTAATCCATTGCATCATTGGTTGATTTTATTCTGAATTACAAAAACTTTCCATTTATATTTTTTTGTTTCTTACGTCCCCTTTTTCTCTTAGGAGAACTGTAATGCAAAGAAAGGATGAAACAACAGGTATCAATAGTGTCATGCAAATTGTTCCAAGTTACGTAAAAAAGCCAAGAAAACAAGAATTGCCACAGTGACACGATACAAACACACACATATATATAAATCTATGCCAAACTACACTAGTCAAAGGCCTTATTGGAGAAAACTAAGGAAACAGAATTCAAGAGTCAAGATGACTCAGGCAAGTTCTTCATAAAGATTAGAAGCTCTAAATTAAATAGTCAGCCCTGTTTGTTTAGGATAGAAACTCTTACATTTGTGGCATGCAAGTAAGAATAATAACATTGGCTTGAAAGAAGTAAATTGTATCAGCAAAGGAACAGAGAGTAGAAGAAAGCAAGAGCTTTGACCAGATCAATAGTTTCTAACTTTCTCTTATTCACTGGCTGGACAAGTGTATGAGGGAAGTTGAATAGATGGATATCTTCTCACTTCAGAGAAATGTTAGCTGGAAGAGACCTTTTGAGTTTACCTAGGTCAATCTCCTGCTCAAAGCCAGATTTATAGCCAACAACAGATCAAGTCAGCTATGGGTCTTCAAAATCTCCATGGATGAACGCCCACAACTTCTAGTATGTACTAATAGGGGGACGACTGCATCCCAGAGACAGGGCTTTGCATTATTCTTCTTACTAAAATTCATGAGGTTTCTCATTAAGAGAAAAAATACACCACTGGCATTCAAGTAATTTCTGACTTTACCTTTGTGTTTGTCATATCCACAATGTACTGGTCTCCTTTTATGCATTCCATTACTGGGAAGCCATCTCTGTCAAGAACTTTTGCCTGAGAGTTACCAGAGACAACGAGAATGACATCTCCTGTGCTGCTATACTGTAAAGATCTGATTTGATGACTAAAACAAAAAGAAAAAAAAAACAGCATTAGCTCCTATAAGCCTAGACTAGAAAACTTACTTGAAAACTTATTGATTGCATAAATAGACCCACATACATTCCTATATCAAAAAGGTGGGAACCCTCCCCATTAACTGATGGATTGAAGCTTTTTATTCCTTGTGTGTGTGTGTGTGTGTGTGTGTGTGTGTGTGTGCGCGCGCATGTAACATTTCCTTCTTCAACACAAAGTACATCAAACCGTAAGCACAATTTTAAAAGTTGCCATCTGAAATGTCACTGCTGGCAAACAATTTAAACAATTCTCTTATAACACCACAAAAAAAATAGCGTGTCAGATTCAGCTCTTCAGGGTTGACATTCTTTTTCATCTCCTCAAAAGCACCACGTGGATTCACATTAATCCATAAATTACATTAAAAGAATGTTGTAGTCCTCCATAACACTCCACTGTACATTGTCCACTTGCTGGAAAAGTTCTCTTACATATGTCTTCTATAGATTGAGAAAACCGGGAAAGACATCATGGAATGCAAGGCAACAAAAATTAATAACTGAAAGTGGGAGGATGGCTGATGACTGAGTTCATTTATCCCTCTGATCCCCTACCCAGCTATATTCCATGAAAAGGATGGCAAAGAATGCAAGCATGTCTATCCTATCCACACCTGCCAGAACTCATAACCTGATACATTAACTGAACATCCACAATAACATTACTTAATATTAACTCTTCAAATCTGCAACTAAATTAATCCCAAATTAAAGACAGTGATGCATTTGCCAGCTAGATTTAGATTCCCATGACAATCAAACTGTCTTCAAAGTAGTTTCTTCTGGTGAAGAACGTAACCATACACACTAGTAACTTATTTTTATTTTAATTTATTTTATTTATTTTTAACACAATTTCCCATAAGTAAAATAAACACTCAGATGAACAAAACCAAATATGCTTTTAAGGTAATAATTAAATATTTGTCTTACATGGTAGCAACTTCATCACTGACTCAGCAGTAGGTATTATCTCTTAAATCTGTCCTCAAACTGTGAGTGAGCACACAAAAACACTCTAATACATGTTTTAAAAGTTCTGCATTAATCATAGTAATGTTAAGTAAGCATAAGTTTCTTGTTCAAATATGTCTGGCAAAACTGACTACATTATGATGCAAAAGCCAAAAACTGCATCAAGCTCCCTGTATTATCTAATTCAAACTGGCAGCCAAATTGGCCCAAGTATTCTAAACTCTGAGTTTTTGTAGAAAGGAGACACTCAAATCTGTAAATTTCTAAAACAGATGACAAGCAATGCCTGAAAAAGCATCCGGAACCTCAAGAGCAAAAAATGGATACTTGCTCACAAGAAAGAAAGGGAAGTCAGCTACATTAAGCTCAGAGGGAACACTGAAAAAAAAAAAAAGGATTAAAACAAACCCACAAGAGAAACAATATCTAAAGTCTAGAATATTCTCTTCAAGCAGATAATAAAACTAAAGAATGCACCAAATTCAACGTTAGAGCTAGAAGAATTTTAAATATAAAAACCAAAAAGAAACAACACTACGTTAAAAGATATTTGCTTGATACGTGCATCATGCATTAAGAGGGTATGGTCAATACATCTGATCAAACAGCTTGCCCAGAACTAAATTCTGATTTCTGAGAGAATTCGCAATACGTAAAGGACCACAGAGTCTGAGAAAACTATTTTTCAGACACTGAAGGAAAAGCACCTGATTTTATAGTACCTAGTGCAATGAGAACATAACTAATAACTCATCAAATCAGTCATGTAAAAAAACTAATCTGAAAGGATTTCCACAGCTTTGATGTAAAGCTAAAAAAAAAAAACAAAACCCCAAAACTTTGTGACTGTGCAATACAGCTTTTAAAATTGCATCCAAAAAATGGTTCTATAAGCAAGGGATTTGCAGATATTTACTGGAGTATGAACAACAGTGAGGCTCTGAAGAGCCAGTTCTTAAAGAAAAATTTTTTGTTTTTATTAATGTTAAAGCAGAGATATTGGGAAACTTAGAAAAACAGTTCCCCTTAATAGCATTAATCCAAGTCTTTTTGGTATAAAACTGCCAAATGTACACAGTACTTTCTGTCAGGACAGAGCTACATACATCACCCTGATACACAAATAATTTCTACATACGTAACACAGCTATGACTTACCACTGACTCTGCCTTTAACACTAAGGTGCACTTTGAAGATAACAGTTCTTTTTGTCATGCTCTTCCTTTTTTTTTTCCTTACATCCCAAATCCAAGGAGAAATCAGCAGAGTAACCTGATATTATGCTACAAAATGGAGCCTGGACAATATAAAATTGCTCTCTAGTTTTTTTATTCTTACAATGAAATTAAATTTACAGCTCCAGAACTGGGTTTCTGCTATAACCTAAAGCCTCCATACAAGAACTCCTCAGAATTCTTTGAAAGTAAGGTTTCTTAAGACTAATAGTCCTTACTATAAATTCTATAGCAGAAAAGGTAATCTAAGACCTATATATACATACAAGTAGGTGTAAAAAGCTACATAATATTGCGTATACTGCAAGCCTCCATACCAGAACTCTTCAGAATTCTTTGAAAGTAAGGTGTCTTAATACTAATAGTCCTTGCAGTAAATTCTATAGCAGAAAAAGTAACCTAAGACCCATATATACACACAAGTAGGTGTAAAGAGCTATATAGTATTCCATATACTGCTCACCAGCATCCCTGTGTCAGCATAAAACAACTTTTTGAATCTTTTTCCCAGACAAGAGCTATATCAGCGGTTTTATGTTGACAAGAAAGTAAAGGTAAAAGAAAGTATTTAAATAATACATTTTTTAAAAACCCAAATAGTACAAGATTTAGAATATAAGTGAAATTCCCAAAGTTATCACCAATCAACTTTATATTTATGTTTTTATTTTTCTTTATGCTTCAACATACGCAAACCACAGGAATGTACATTTCACCAAAACCATCCCTTGCAGAAATACTTAGGAGGTATTTAGAAAACACTTAATGGACAATGTCAGGGATAACAAGCACTTGAAACGCATATTTTACCACTACTTTCTAAAAAAAGTAGGTTACAAATCTATTTCAAAGCTGTTTGCGTTGCACTGGAACAGTAGTATATACTGTATATGTGGGTTTTACCCTATATTTATGTCTTATACCATTATTATCGAGTACTGCTAAATGTGAGTGCACTCTTCTACTCAGTTCAGACATACTTCAGTTAACATAATTTCCTACTGTGGCAGTAAAAGTCTATCAGCTCTTTCTTACTGTTCAGTTATGACAAAGAGGAAAATATCATTTGTACTGCACTAACTAATCATGTAAATGAGACTCATGGCAGAGAAGTCTGATTGTGACTTCATATTTGGAGAATCTTATTTATTTTAAAGCAGTATGTTTACTAACAGTTTAAAAGTAAATGCACCTATCATCAGTTTGCTGTAACAAGGTCACAGATATTAGAATCACATAACAAAACATAGTGTACTTTATATTTTCCCGATTCTTCAGTTTAGAACACCCCTTTCTATTTTGCTCATATTCAGGCTAAAAGTCCCAACTTTTTCTCCTCTTTCATTACCCAGATTCTTGCCACATCTGTAATTAGTCGTATACATGCTAACCTTCCAAAGTAACCAAAATTCAGCTCTAGCTTTTCTTTTTTAAACATAGACATTCTAAGGACTTACTGCACATAATAAACTCTGGCCTCTTTTCAAGAGCACAAATGTATCCTGCATAGTGCATATTACACATTAGAAAGTACCCGGCTAAAAAAACTTGCTATTAATTTATGTATTAATTTTTCTACCTGAGAGCTTGTTGTGCATGATAAATGCACTCCTTTTGAAGAAGTTCTCCCTTCCAGTTCTCCGAAATAAGTAAATATATAGCTTTTTACATAAAAAAAACAGACTCACTTTTCATAATGCACACTACATAACTATTAATTTCTCAGTGCAACACAAAGGACAAGTACTTCCACAAACAGGATTTAATGAACACTAGATACCCACACACACACACACTCAGAAATACTGGCAGCAACCACATAACCTCTCAACAAAGGGGTCAACTGTTTTAATTAGTTCATAAAATTCATATAAGCACAGCAAAATGGAAAGTGAATTTTAGTAATTTCTATTACAACTATGAAACTCAAACTGTCTCTCTGAGAGGTTCATCACCTGTTTGCTGATACACTATTCACAATTTCATCATCAAATTCACCTGTAGCTTTCTAAAAGGGGAAAATATGCAAGTTGTTGGAAAAAAACATGAAAAGACATTAGCACACAAAGGGTACAAAGCATTTTTAAACAAGCTATTTTACAAGGCTTTTGCGCTTTCTACTAGGAGCTTAACATTGGCACAGTCTTACGTGAAAAAGGCTGTCTTCATACCTACCATTCGCATGGCTGGAGTGACCGAAAAGCTTGCAGAGAAGCATCCATTCCAGCAAAATCCCAAAATTTAACATCATAGTCATATCCACCAGTTATCAAACGGGCACCTGAAGGATCCAACCCCAAAGCAGAAACCTATAAAGAAATTAAGCTCATTCAGCTTTTAATTTTTCTTTTCTACTAGTCTTTAGGTGTCATCGAAACATAAACTACTACAAAAATAAAAATTAACAAAAAAACCCAAAACACTTCAGTGTGCTGGTTTCTTCATCAGCTATATTTCATCAATAGTGAATTTCCATAAAGAAAACTGTACCTTAAACTTCTCTCCAAACGTACAACTACTACTACCAGTAAGAGACTGAAATGGCATTTAAACATCAACAGTTCAAGATTTTGTGCTAGTTTATTCAAGGCAACTCATGTGCATACACACATTGTTCAGTTAAATTTCTCTTCTGAAAAGGAAAGCAAAAATAAAGTACAAACTTAGATTAAAAAAATTACAAATTTAATAAAGTATTATTTTACCTAAAAAAGCTCAGAAAAATTTAAAGAACACCATTTGCTTCATATACAGAGCTTGATGGTGAAAACTACCGAGAACTTTGATGAAAGAATGTTTAATGCTCACCACTCTCATTTGTTACCGTTAAATCAAAGGTTAATTAAAATCAAAATTTTCGTGAAAAATCCTATTTCAATCCTCTATTTGAAGAACTTTATTAGTGTACACATCACCATATGGAGAAGTGACATTAACAGAAAGCATCTCATTGATTCAGTATCTTTTCCTTTCAACATTTCTTTTTACTTTCCCAATTCAAACATTTAAATATACTGCTTTGTGCTACCCCAAGAATGAATTACATGCCACACAGTGCTTATATCAGTGTGACATACTCGTTTTTCAAATAAAATAAATGCAACTTCTTACATGTTTCGAAAAGAAAAAAGAAAGAAAAGAAAAACAAATGCCCTTTTTACCATTTAGTACCATTTTTAAGTCCCATTCATTTAATATATGGCTTCTAACATGCAGAAAAATTGTGCTTCTTCAGATTAATCACGCATTCAATTAACTGACACAAGAGTTCTATCCCACAATAACAAGTATAACAAGGACCAGCTGTGATAAGAGACATAAGAAAGCAGATTCTTCAGAATACCTCTGATTGTGTATTCTTTTTCATACCCACCTATGTAACAAAAGACCAACCAAACAAAAAAAAAAAAAACTAATGAAATTTATATATCCCGGAAGTTTCATTGGGAACAGTAACTCTTACTGCACTGTAGAAGCAAAGTAACAAAGAAATCTATCTGGTTTCTGGAAAGAATCTCCAGCTTGGGAAATATTTTCTGAGAGCTTTTCAGCTGCACAGGAATAGAGTCATCCGCAAACCCACACTCATTAGACTCAAGGAGTACAGATGGGATACATAATTTTAGCTGAAATAGGGTACACTGTATGAACATAATGAGAAGACTATTTTCAAACACTGAGGTGAACCCTTGATAAAGATCTGAAGTTGCTCCCATCCTTACATGTGTGCAATGACAGAAGTGGTTTCATTATTCTAAAAGAAGTTAAACTAGAGTCCTACAGAGGACCTGTTTGGATTTTTTTAATTTTTAGATCACTGCACCCAGTCTAATCCAACTGTGCTATATATACCCATATTATAATTCACCTCTGCTCTAGGTGATGACAGCTGCATTCTTATGCAGTCAAAATACCTCTGAAGTCTTTCAAAATTGTAACTTCCATTTTATGAAGCCTTTTAGTTAGAAACAGCCTGAGCTAATGCTTTAAGAAGCCAACAGATTTACTGTTGTAATATCGAGAAAAATAATTCAAAAAATTGTACATAATAAATTTTGTTATTAAATATATTCAAGCAGCATACTGAAGAAGCAATTACAGTCACATGCGTAATGGGAAAATAGCTTCCAAATCCTAGTATACACAGAAATTATTATGCAAAGAAGTTACATGTAATAATATGCATATTTTACACATTTATAATTCGCTACTTTTTCTTTCCTCTATGCCTGTATGTCTAGCACTAGGAACAATTGGGTAAGCCTTACCACCTCTCCACAGTCTAAGAGAGACCAGAAAGTTTGATGCCAGATTAATGATTTGACACTTCTGAAAATATTACACAAACAGAAAATAAAACCAGGAGTTTTCTTAAAAATTTAATACAAGAAAAATATGTATTTCCTTAGATTGTTTAAAGCCTCATGAAAAAGCATTTTCTCAACTTTTTTTTTTTTCCTTTCCCCCTCTCCAAAGAAACTTTCAGGAGTGCCATAAGTACAAATTCTGTTAACTAGCTGGCAGTGTCTTCACAGGGATATAAGAACAATAAAACAAAATTTTCTCACTGAAGCCTAAGTCATGTTCCAAACTGAAAAGAATAAAGAGAAGCATAATTTTTTTAATGACCAAAAAAGAATATGGGGAAAGTGGAAATAGATTCAAGGCTCTTCATAGCCAGAAAATAAACTCCATACTACAAAAACAGATCTTCTATCAACCAGCACATAAAAACAGCTGGAAAATGAGATTACCCACAGATAAAAATACTGACTACAGAACAAAGAAATAATAGTTACAAGTCAGAGCATGCTTCTTTAGAAGAAAGTAAAGGAGCAATATTGGAGGCTAAACCTAGAAAAGATACACTCAAAATCAAGGAAGAACAAAGTTTCAAGAAATTGAAAATGGTATGTAAAAGGAAGTTAAAGATTCAAGGAAAATGAAGGAGCCCAGTATTCAGCTACAGAAAAGTCCTAGAAACTTCAGCAATAAAATTATCTTTAAAACCCATGAACAGTCAAAGAAAGGTCTAGGTTAGACCTATGTCTAGTTTAAGAAGGTCTAGCCTAGAAGAGGAACACTAACAATCACAGGAATGTCACTTGACAGAAAGGAAGACAAAAATGAGATTGCAACTGAGAAACAGAGCCATGTTTGGGTTATTACAAGAAAGCAAAGAGGCAGCCCTAAAACACACTTTCAATTGCAGTAAGGGAAGAGCTACACTAACATTAGAAATAAAGAAAAAGAACTAGCTTCTTGATCTTTACCTGACAATAATTATGTACTAACTAACTTATTTCATAGACATGCTCAGTTCAGTGTCAAGAATGTGTTACCACTTACTGCTTTTGTCCCATGTTGTAGTGTAATTTCATGAGAATCTGGAATTTTCTTGACAGGGTTCTAGAATAAAAAGAAAATCCACTTCTGTGAGAAAAGTGCTATGATCAAAACAAACCAACAACAACAAAAAAACCCCCAAACAGTAACACACACACAGACACACATATAAAAGGCTTCCCTTATACCAGCAGTAACCTGAGGAGGACAAAGAAAGTATAAATCACAAACAAGATACTGATTCCAGATTTTTTTCATGGATATACCCTCAAAAATATTAGGAATAACTATTAAAATATATGAGATTATGTAAATAAAGGCTATATATACATATAGGTATGTATATATGAATATTTCCTGGTTTTCTGCTTTAAAATTGTCTTAGGTTCTTATTCATCAATATCTAACAATACTGAATTGTGATTTAATCAATCCATCGCTATGGATGGTCTCTACAAAGTAAACAAAATTCATTAACAAAATCAAGACATTAATTACAGGAGCTAAGTTATATATGTGGTTCGTTAAGATCATGGACTGGCTTCCATTCCACTTGTGCCATTACTCCAGCTGTCATGGGTCTGCACAACTGCCACTTTGACAACAGCCATAACAGAGTCAATGTAATTCAGGGAATTATGGGGGAAGTCAGGAGAAGGAAGGTGAATATTTGTTGACTGGTTATCTTCCAGAGTAACTTGTACACGTATGCAAGCCATGCCTACTGGGAAGTGACCAGACATCACCTGCTGACAAGTAGAGAATAAATCTTTTGTATTCTTTTGCTTCCATGAGCACCCTCTGCTTTTGCTTTACTAAGCTGCCATTACCTTGATCCATAAGGTTTCTTTCATCTGTCGTTGGTTTAAGCCCACCTGCTAACTCACAACCATGCAGCTGCTTGCTTACTCCCACCGCTTCTCCCTACCCCTGCACTTGGAGGGATGGGGAGGAGAGTCGAAAGAATGTAACTCCCATAGGCTGAGGTAAGAACAGTTCAGTAACTAAGGTGTAACACAAAATTACTACTGCTACCACCAATAATAACAATGATAAGGGAAATAACAAGGGAAGAGAATACAACCGCTCACCACCTGCCGACTGATACTCAGCCTGACTCAAGCAGTTACCCTTGTGGGTAACTCCCCCCAGTTTATATACTGGGCATGACGTACTGTGCTATGGAATATCCCTTTGGCTAGTTGGGTCAGGTGTCATGTCTCTGCTTTCTCCCAGCTTCCCCTCCTCCCTGGCAAAGCGTAAGCCTCAAGAAGTCCTTGGTCAGAGTAAACAGTGACTTACCAACAACTAAAAACATCGGTGTTACCAGCATTGCTCCCAGGCTGCAACTCAAAAACGTAGCACTGCAACAGCTACTAAGGAGAAAAATGACTGCTACTGATGAACCCAAGACACCATCTTATTTTCTCCCCTCCTTGTCCTGCTGAGGAGGGGTGTGATAGAGCAGTTTGGGGGACACCTGGTGTCCGGACAGGCTCAACCCATCACAAGGTAACAGTAAAGGTTTACAAATAGCTACACATGACATTGTGAAAGGTATGGCTCACATGGCATTAAAAGACACTTCCACAGACTTAGTGGTTTACAAGTTGAGAAGCAGGTGTAGCTCAAAATCCCAAAGTGAAGCTGTGATTATGAAAATTAGATTACTGTTCTAGTAACACTACAAAGCACCTGGAGAAAGGTATAACTTTAATATGAATTAAGTTTTCCATGCCTATTACTTCCTGCACTGTAAATTGGTATTTGCTGATCTTGGGATACAAAAAGCTGATCAATTGCTGCTGCCTGTACTTGCTTCTAAGCACATTCCTAAAAAGTGTGTGAAAAAGGAAACAAACACACCTAAAAAGGTGTGAAAAAAGAAAACAAACAGCTTCCATATTCACGTTGCCATCAATCTCAGCAAAACATATACTACTTGTGTGAATCATAGGCTTTCATGTAAACCACCACTGCTGATAGGAGAAACAGCATTCTGGTCATTCATTCTCACCTTAATCACTGCAAGGTTCCTTATTTTGTATTCCAACCCACTTACTGGAATATAATAAGGTTGCTCATTTCATACACCTTACCAGGAAGGTAGGTATTGGATGTCTATATTGTGTCAGTACTATGTTTTAAGAGGGTTTCTTACCTACTTTAAGAGTTCTTTCAATAATCAAAATAAAAAGTATTAATAAATATTAATAAACGATCAGCTAGAACAATCTTCTTTAACTCCTAGGTCCTCCAGGTGACAATAATGAAAACCCTCTTCTAATGAGAGGAGCAAACCAATAAAATAAACAGCGCACTTTACAGTGCACTCATGTTGAGCACTGTTCTTTCTGGCTACTTATCTTCAAGGGGGAACAACTGATGGGAATGCATTCTGCCACCCGATAAATCAAGCACCCTGAGCCTGAAAGTCAGACATCTGGCGAGTGCCAGAGGTGCTACGCTCTGCAGTGTCCAAGGAATGTCTGACAGCTAAAGTAACTGTTTAGATTATTCAAAACAAAAAATTGAGATAACATCCAGGAATGTATCTTGGCATAACATCTTCAGATTAGATAAACATTTGCAAAAAAACCCATGCTGGATTATTCTATTTTGGTAACTATAAACTTCCTAAATGATTGAAAACACTCTAAATAGCTCTAACCTAAAAGTGCCTGTATGCACAAACAAAAATTAGATGCAACTGCCACTCCTCCATTTATTAGATACCAAAGAATAAGAAATGCTATAAAAACTTTTTTTCAAAACGTCATAGGAAACTATAGTTAATACTTTTGATGCTGAATATAGGATACAATGTATACTGAAATATTACTGTAAGTCTGAAAAAACAAATTAGAGTTTGCCCAAAGTGTACCTGCACTTCCAGGTATTCCAGTTATTGCTTCGATTTCAGCTGTTAAGTTCCCACAACTTTGTTCAATTATTAAAATTTACTATTTCAAGAATGCTGTTCTGGAAAATTTGCATTCTAATTAAAAGTAAATGCTATTAATTCTTTTCAGGATTGTTGTTGGTTTTCTTTTTCCTTAAACCAATATGCAGAACTGTTTCCCTTTAAGAACCAGCAAAGAAAAACACCTTAGTGTTAACCTATCTCAAAAATTCTTAATTCCATGTTTTACGTAAAATTAAACCTGTGAAATACTATATTCTAAAAGCTCACGGTTTTCCCTCAAGAATGAAAGTCTTACCTTTTAAATAACTTCTCCAAGGGGATACTGCAAGTCCAGCATTGTATGTGCAGTTTACAGTTACAGTTTTTCCCCAAAGAATTCCAGCCTTACCTGACTGTTAAGCTCCTGTGCCTGATTCTACTCAATGCACCACTGTCCCTAAATACTGTGGATTATTTTTTTTTGCTCCTTTTGGGAGCTTCTATATCCTTAAGCAATATTCAGAAAACATGCCACTAGAAACCACAGGCTGAAACTAGGGCAGAGGCTCCAAAATCTCAGGAGAAAAATCAAAGACAAAAACAAACAAACAAACAAAAAAAAAAACCAAGTAAGCCAATGATGTAGGCCAAACCAGCTATGGAGGGATTAGATACAAAAGGGAAAAAATAGTTAAAATCTGTATTTCTACATCCTACAACGTATCCTTCAATAACCCTGGGATTGTCAATATGGGCAATAAAAACCTTTGGGACTTGGCAGAAGACACAGGGATACAGGATGTGAGAAAAGAATGGGCTGGAACCTTTTTGATAAACAGAACATTTGGTATGGGAAAAAAGGTCCTACGGAAATAATAAAAAAATACAGTAAACAGTATCAGAGGAATTCACAACTTAAAAGTGTCTCAGTCTTTATCATCTGCTAGCCTAATAGACTGACCATCCAAAAGACATTTTAGAATTACTTCTGAACAACCATTTGGGGTTAAGATGATTAAATGATCCATCTTACATGGATAAAACCAAAGACTATGAAAAGCAAAACTTAAATTCCACAAAGACATATTCTGCTGACCTCACACAGTAACTGTGAACTGCACTTGTTGAAAAATAAATTCATCCACTAGAATCTAACCTCTCCCCCCATTAAAAATACCCCTACAAGTTAGAATATTAAGTCCTCAAATGATTCAGCTTTTCATGGCCCAACCAGAGAAGGGCAGAATCATGAATTTAAGCCTAAAAGTACCTCTACTGCTCTGTTTGCAGAAGTCTGTGTATCACTAAATGGAAACTATCCTTTGTGAAAGATACTTGCAAGCTATAGATAATCTTTCACACACATCAAGTCCTTAAACGAGAACTTTCCTGGGCACCCATGTGATAAAGCCCTGAAGGAAAGAGGGCCCAAGAAAATCACTAAAATTCAAGCATCACCTTCTCCAAGCTCAGGAGCAATGCATCCCAACAAAGAGAACATCAGGCAAGAACTCCAGGAGGCCTGCGTGAGTGAACAAGGAGATCCTGGACAAACTCCAACACAAAAAGGAAGCCTACAAAGGGTAGAAGCAAGGACAAGGAAGTAAGGGAGGAATACTTGAAGGAAGGAATATATATCCTGCATAGTATTCTACGATACTGCTTTTAAAAAGTGCAGGCTTTTCAAGTCACAATTTTTCAGTATTTTCCTTGAAAACTTAAAAGTGAAAATAAATGTCTAAGATATACAATAAGGTTGCACAAGTGTATGCTCAAGTGAAAGATGGAGTATTAAAAAACACAATGTGAGAGATGGGCAACATTTGTTTTACAGCAACAGAAAAACAGAAACATTGTTGGGTTAATAGAAGTGCGTTATCCACAAACTTGAAGGAAGCATCCAGATTTGAAAGAATATTTCAACAACTTTTAATTTCCTCTCTTTTAGGTGTTAAGAGTTGACAGATGTATTCTGATGCAAACTTGCGTGTTATTAAACTCAGTCTGGCCCAGATTCATATAATCCAAGTTTCACCTAAACACTGAACATGCTTCAGACTTCATTTACAGCTTTCAAAAAGGGACAGATGACTCCAGAAGAATCAGTGTGTCAAAAAACATGAATCATATGGAGACCTCTCCTCTTCATGAATTATGCAGAGAGCAAAGCAACTAAATTCCTGTGCCTGTGTGTGTGTATTATCTACAATTTTGTCCTAAAACAACATAAAGAAGGAAAATATTACAGAAAGCAGGAAGATACATACAAACACACCAGTGTTAATCATCTTTGCTGATACTTCCATGAAGCACCCTCAGTATCTGTTACTCATGGAAAAATGTAGGTAACTCGTAACTCCATGACAAATGCAGAAAACCTTCAAAATTAACAGAAATATTGGAAAAGCCCTACAAAATTCTATCTCTCCCAGTTATCCTTTAATTTGTATAACACAGAACAGAACAGAAGAACAGAACTTATGTCTTGAATTTTAAGTATTAGAGGACAAAGGAGATGTTATTTTCTCTAGTGAGCCAGACCTCATTACTCAAGGGTGCATTCAAGAATTAAAAAGGTGCTTAAGCAGATGAACTTCCTTTTGAGTGCCTACAGGAAGCAAGTTTGTTTATTCAATATGGAAACAGTACTGTGGCTAGCTTCTCTCAACATCATCTAATTCACAGCCTCATTAAATTTTTTTCTTATGATCTGAACCAAAGTGTTTAGTAAGGTTTAACCAGCAAGGGAAAAGACCTTCGATTAAATCTTCATTCCAAACACACGGCTGACTAAAAATAATAACTTTGCAATGTTATGATAGGTCAGATACAACATATTTTTTTAAATAATGGGTCAAACGGCAATTCAGAGACTGTTTCCAGACACAACAGGTAACATGAATTAAATCTCCTCTTCCTTTTCATGCCACTTAATGGCATGTCCCCTTCTGAAAAGACTCCAATGGCTTAAGAATATAGAAAAGGTATTGTAATTAGAGACTCCATGGTTTACAAATACTGGGTTTAGACATGTCATACTTCCAAAGTACAGCAAAAGCCTGCCTGATCCATCTCCTGGGAGATATTTTTAGATAGATTTCAGGAGGTTACTATTTTTCACCTATATTCTAAAATCTCATTCAGATAATTTCTAAATTTATAACAAGCCCTTCATTTATGAAGTCATAGTTCATATTAATATTTATGACCTGGGAATTTTTTCACAACGTACACTAGAGGAATTCTCTTGAGCTTTTTCTAAAACAAGTTGTAATCACTGATAAAACTGATTCAAATCTAAAATTGCTCCAGTCGTTCAGGTTGCCTCTCCAGTTTCGGGGGGGGCTGATATATTTACGCTGAGTATTCTACTGATATTACAGATATACTACATTCTACTCACATAACAACCTATTTCATCTTTATCATCTCTGTTTTCAAATGCATGTAAATACTTCATATTTGCTAAACCAGTATGCACAATCACCATATACCACCAAAAAGCACCTATGTTTAGTCAAGAGACAGTTTTACTACAACAATAAGATACACAAAATTACTACAACATACCACGTATCTTGAAAGATTATTCTTTAGAGCTGAATAGATATTTTAAAATAAAGGAATACTTCTATTCATTCCAAAATAGTAAAATAGCACAACCACAAATCAGCTGACAAAATGAACATGCAATCAGTATCTTCACTCTGACAGCTCTGCTCATGCTGGCAGGTAACCAAAGAATAGCTTAATTCTGAAATCAGAGGCCAAATAATAATTGTGAATTTTTAACTCTTCGGAGTTTAATTGCCAAATGCTTAGTTCAGAGTTTAATTGCCAAATGCTTAGTTCAGACTTTAATTGCCAAATGCTTAGTTCAGATGGAAACAGGCCTCACTAAATCATTCATGTATGAAACATCACATTCAGCCTGGCAAGAATTTCTGAACCACACAGATTCCACGTAGAATTTCTCCCAACACCCATGAAAGTATCCAAGAACACAATATAACATGTAGAACCAGACTGAATCTAACTTTAGTCAATGCATACTTCCAATTTTACTTACATGCACTTCTAGAGAAATACATTTGTAAGCAGTGGAATTAAGTCCAACAGCAGCACTACACTCTGAATTTTAATTCTGGACTCCTCAAAACTTAAAAATCCAATGTAACCAATGAATGCTCAATACTTGGAACTGCTGCCTAAGACATGGAGATTACCACAATGCAAATAAAATGCACTTTTCTTCTCATCAAAAGAAAAGACTGATGTTCACTTTAAGACTTCTGGTGATCATGTTAGCACAAAATTTTATAAGCATCAAGGCAATACAAATAAGAACCTCTAGACCTCTCTCATTAGTGAGCCATCCTTTTTAAACTGTACATGTTTTAATGACCAATACTAAAACATCACACCATTGGTGCAGACCATTCCTTGACCTTTAACTTTGGGCAATTAATTTCATTCCAGCATACCCATTTCCTCATCTGAAAAATCTGAATAAATAATACCTATCATAAGGAATCTGCTACATGCTAGGTTTTATTCAGGCATGTTGGTGAAGTTCTTCAAATTCCTCAGGGATTCTATTGCTCTTACCAAAAACACTACAGCAGCAAAACTAAACAATCACATCTCTAGAGAGAGTTGTCCACAGATGACACTTTTCAACAGTCTTCCAAATGGGAGTGTAGAAAAAGTGTTCACTCAAAAGATTACTCCAGCATCATAAGAGAGTCACTAATTTATGCATACCATTCCAGTCAGTACCCAATATTCCAGCTGTCTACAAACCTACTTATCAGTTAGGTTAAGGAATCAAAAAGGGTGGCAGGGAGGGATGGGACTATGATGGGACTGAGATGGAGAGTTTGTCATCTGCTGGTTATGCAAAGATGATCTACAACCACAGGGTGAAGGCAGGGGGTGGGGGTTAAAAATTACAGCCTAAGTTACTGCAGGAAGGAAGGACAATTTCCTATCTAGCTCCCACAGCTGGTTCCAATTCTGTTACTGTTTCGATTACTAACTCTCCCATGCCACTCATAAATTACAGTCAAAACGTTAACATTTAAGCTGTCTTATAGCAGTGCAATTTTATGTAATGTGACAAGAGAATAAATTACAAAGTAACTTCAACTATGCATCTGGAAAGAGAAAAAGATACATTTATGTTGTACAACCATGAGGTCCATGCTTGGAAGAAACACCTCTCTCCATACTTCACTCAGGTATATTCCTTTAATATCACAAGATAATGCATTATGGCCAGATGATGAATCTCAATATTGCAGTAACTCACAGTGGGTTGCAATACCCAAAGACACTGAAAATAATTTTCACAATATTCAGGGCAGATACTAAGCACTATCTTAAAAACCACAGCCTGTGTGAATATGTTGTTTTCAATTCAAATCATAAACCCCATCAGTTTTAAAAGTTATGATACACATTATTCTGTGCATTCATATGGTAGCTCTTGCTCTATCTAACAGTGCTGATATCCATACAGCATATTGTATCAAATATACTGATTTTTATACGTGTAGTCTGAAAATTTCAAATTATTACAATTAAACCTGGCAAAGCACACTACTAATTGATTACACAGTAATTAAACAACTATTATTCAGTATTGCTTAACTGTGGGTTATACAAAGAGCCCAACGTATTTTCCAGTGGCATGATGCCCAGACACCAAATCCATCTTATTATAGTCATTCCTCAAGGAGGCTGAGGTACAATACAGAAGCAATGCTTTTACTTTCTAACCCAGACTAACATGATGATCCATTGTTTAGACAATACACAAAATTTTAGCTGTGCATGTGGACAAAGAAGGCAAAAGCTGAAGAACATCATATCTTACCGACTGAAATGCTTCATTTCAGACTTTTACTAATATTGTATTAAGACCCTGTATATTTTTCTTACTCCATAACTGTCAGGAAAAGTAGAATATTAAACAGATATTATGAGATCTTTCCTTCAACTATTCAATAGGTTTCTAGATCTTCTCCAGAAAGAGCTCCTGCAAATCATCCATGCAATACAAAGACTACTTGAGTTACTAGTAAAGTTGTCTTATTTCTACAATCTACAATTTGTTTGGATTATACGTTTCAAATTAAGTCACTATGAATTGTGTACATAATAACTTTGTTAATATAGCAGAGATGATTAATAGCAACATGCATCGTCAGCTTGGTCATAATAGACAGTTAACAAGATATTTTAAACTCAGATTTACATAGCACAAAGATAACAATTTCAAATGCTCAGACGATGTTCTACAATTATTTTTTTTTTTATTTAGGAAAGAAAAGCACAGTCCACAGACATAAGGAATTTCAGATACATACCTACTACATATCTGATGCAAGATGTTCAGTAAGTCAATTTCTTGTGTGTCTAAGTACTGTATCTTAATTGAGAAAAACTCCCGTCCTGCAGGTGTGCTACAATGACAAATTAATAAGTATGGTAGATTCACTCATGCATGACCTGCTCAGATTCTACCAAGCCAGAAGCCTTTCCTAATGCCTACCATTAATATAGGCTCAAATAATAGTTTGGGTTGGAAAGGACCCTTAAAGGCCACCTAGTCCAGCTCTCCCTGCAGTAAGCAGGGTCACCTTCAACCAGATCAGGTTGCTCAAAGCCCTGTCCAACCCGACCTGGAATGTCCCTCCCAGCATGGCGCTTCTACCACTTCTCTGGGCAATCTGTTCCCAAGCTTCACAACCTTCATTGTCAAAATAATTTATTCGTTCTACCTAGTC
This sequence comes from Neopsephotus bourkii, assembly GCF_033783945.1. Taxonomy (NCBI): domain Eukaryota; kingdom Metazoa; phylum Chordata; class Aves; order Psittaciformes; family Psittacidae; genus Neopsephotus; species Neopsephotus bourkii. Next base: position 32,842 of record NW_026901460.1, read on the forward strand.
TCAGTCTACTCTCTAGCTGTTAGTTTAAAACTGTTACCCATTATCCTATTCCTATAGGTCCTATTAAAATCTACCCCCATCTTTCTAATAAGCTCCCTTGAAGCATTAAAGTCCATAGTTAGGTCTCCCTGGAAACTTCTCTTGTCCAGGCTAAACAACCCCAGCTCTCTCAGCCTGTCTTCATAGGAGAGGTCTCAAGCTCTCTGAGTATCTCCATGGCCTCCCCTAGACTCAATCCAAAAGGCCAACATCCTCCTTCTGTTGGGGGCCCCAGAGCTGGATGCAGACTACAAGCTTATTTTCCAAACAAAGTAAAAATAAACAAAACACACTACGGGAAAGATATATCAAAAAAAAAAAAAAAAAAAAAAAAAAGCTCAAGGCATAATGCCTATATTGCAAGCAAAATCTTGCAATTGTTGAAAAAACGTATGTCTGTTTCATGTCTCCTTGCTGACTGGTGAAATTAGCATGGAATGCAGAGTTCCATAACTACCATTCCCATTAATAAGCAAGCTAAAAAAAAAAAAACCCTAAAAGCTCTTCCCCTGCAAAAAGCAAGTGCTTAAACACAGGTCCAACTTGCTATTTTATAAAAAAGAAACAAAAGTATGAAATAAGCCAAAAATGAGTGTCAGAGTAGCAGAGAGCTTATAAACACATACTGGCTTTCTATAGGAAAAGCTGAAGTGGTCGGAAGGAACATATAACCCATAAAATAACCTGAGTGAAATGCAGCCCCAAGAATTTTTGTTCAGGTTCAGTCAAATTCCCTGCCAGGGATATTTTCCAGACAACTCATAAGGAAGACAGACAAGGAAGACCTTGGACATGTGATCCATGAGGTGATACAGTGTAATTCTGAAACAAAGGTTATCTCGTAACACCTACTGCTGTCCCAAGCTTGACTGCTCCCTGGGCCTTTTAATAATTTACATTTCACCTTGTGAAAGCCATGCAAAATGGACATCAGATAAGCTTACGAAACCTGTATTGCCTTGATTTCAATTCAATGCCATTATTCTGTTTACAGATAAACTCCTAGGTACAGATCTCTTGAAGGCACTTTCCTTTACACACTTGTTTTTTAATTTTACCTTGCCTTCTGTGTCATACATTCAGATACTCCAGATCCTCACTTCACCTACCTACCACAGAAAATACACAGTCTTAGCAAAACCAGACCTCTGAGTAAAGAAAAATAGCATCCTCTTGTCTTCAGGTTCCTCTTCTGAGATCCTGATAAAACTCTACAGAAAGGGATAAACTTTCATAAAATTCAGAAGCCACTATATATTGGGCAATTTATTAAAATGGGAAAACCCTGACACTGACAGTAACCTGTTTCTACCTATGAACCACTTGCCTTGGAATTTAAGTCGAGTACAGAAATTAGAAAACAGAACAATAATCAGTTTGACACAAACATCTACAAAAATTAATAAACCCTACCAAAAGCTATTAATGCATTCTCAAATCCTCAGTCACTATGATACTGAACAATTTCAGTAGTGTAGAACATAGGTGAGGGACAAGCTATCAAGAATGAGCAAATGCATATAAATAGATTTTTGCAGTTGGTTGTGGGTATCAAAAGCTTAGAAGTGTCTATAAATACCGAAAGACACAAGGGTAGATACACAGTGCACTGTCAAAATTCTGCACAGTAAAGCAAGTGGAGGAGTTATAACTAAGACACTGGAATTTTTCATAAACTTAGATATTTGCTCTAAGATGATAATTACTGTTCAAGTGATAGACTTGTTTACAAACTTGCACTTCAGGAATTCAACCCTTAAGCTGTATCGTGAACTGCATGGAACTTAACATATCGAAGTTAATGGATGAAAGACATAAGATGACCTCCTTAGAACATGTAATTACAAGAAGGTATGGTATGTTAAACCTAAGGTTTACACAGTAAACCCTTCCCACTGTTAAAGTGCCAAGATGAGAAATTATTGTCAGTGTACCCCAGGGGTTTTTCACCATGACTCTTCAGCAAGAACACTGGCACAAAGTCAGTGTACTACCAGGGGCTGCCATGGTGAGTTTTCAAAAAATTTATGAAATCTGAAGCTAAGTTATTTTCTTTTGATGAGAGATATGTGGTTACAGATTACAGAGAAATTAAACATTATTTATTCACTTTATTTCAAAGAAACATTCCGCATATGTTTCTTTGTGTTTGGGTTCTCGTATCAACTCCTGACCTACAACACATACTTCCTAACAAAGAAAGCCTAAAACCACCAGTGATCTTTCTTTCAGACTCTCTGTACCTCAATCAGTCCTGATTTAATTTTTTTATCTACAAAAACTACAGTATGTACAAACAACTTTGAACCAAAAGCAGTTATTAGGAACTTCTATTCAATTTAGTACTGAAAGTGAGCCAATTACATTAGGGGTTATGCAACAATGAAGGAAAATACAGCTTAAAGATGCTTTCGTGCCTACACATAAATTATGTTTTCAATGTGCCAAAGAAAAATTTTATCATTAACTACTATTCAAAAAAGTGAACAAACAGGCAGTGCCAAGATTGGCTCCAGAAAAAAAATCTTTTTACTATCCTTAGAAAGCAAGTATGCTTGATACATTCATAACTGCCAGAAAGAACCATGAATCCTTGCAATCCCACATTTTCTTTTGTTTTCCCTTGATACTTTTCAGAGCAATACTTCATAGGAATACTAACTCTTCTTCCCTCCTTCCCAAAGAGCAGAGGATTTACACTCTGTTCTTACCCTACTGACTTACTGTACCATTAAGTGTTTTCTCATATTACCGATTCTTATTTGCACAATTTGACTGTTATGTTTTAGCTGCTGTACATGACACATATTTATAAAATCTGCTATCATAAATCTGATTTTATACAGTACTTCAAGATGCAGCCAGACAAAATTTTCTCCCAATCAGCCACAGAATTTGGGTGATCTCCACCATATTCTGCCACCCACATAAACTTGGTTGCAGAGTCCATCATAAGGTTACTCCCTAAAAGTATCAGACAGGGTTGCTGCTTCCATTAGTTCCTACAATGCATGAGACTACTCCCAAGAGGTATATTAATGGAAATTGCATTAAACTACACAGAATTGAACTACAGCTGACAACCATTATTTTTTGACAGGACAGAACTAGTTTTCATAAATATCATGTTATTTGTGCAGATGCTCATTTAAAATAACATTATAAATAGCATAGTTATATCTAATTTAGATTTAGCGACATTCATATTACTCTGGGGAGTTAGTTTTTTTTTGCTGAAAATGCAGTGAATTAGTTGACTACTGCTCATTCTGCATTCAAACACTGATTGCAGTTTTTTATTTGGACTAGAAGTCTTTCAGAAATCACAAACAACTACCATTGGGCCTACTAAAATTCACTGTCTATTCAATACAACAAAATTACCTTCCATGAGAAAAACAGATATATGGATAGCAACCGGACTAAGCGTAGCACTGTTTATACCATTAATTTAGATTTAAGTGAAAGGATCTGCTCTTAAAATTACAGCTGCTAAATGCAAAAGCCTCCTTTATTACTCTACTGCTTACAGGTTTGCACTATCACAATATAAATAGAAGCATTTACTTGGTATATTAAAAACCTATTTTCAGAGAATCACTTTCAGAAACTACTAAAATGTGATGTGGAGTCACCAGAGATGGAATACAAGCAGGAACGGGACACAAGAAGAAGCCTGATCCCTACCATTTACAACACAGTACAGGTCTGTCACAGAGGGAAAAATAAAACAGAAGCCCCAAAACGACCAGCTGCCCTCACCAAAGTATATGCTAGATAAGGCAACACCTAATCACGGAACACAGGTGTACCTCTGAAGGACTCTTTGAAATGATAGGCAATAAATTCCAGGTTAAAACAAACAAAGTCATTAAAAGAAGTTACTAAATCATTGGCAGGAAAGAGATATATGTCAGAATTTTTAAACTGTTTTCTATAGATATATATTGCAAGTTTTAGTTTTTCATCATTACTTCTAGGATTTATCTGTGGATGATACACGTACTTCTATCCACTGAAGTCAGTCAGAAAATTATCGCACACTTCTATGTGACCCAATGTGCCACTTTGTGTGCCTGCACACCCATGTATACAAAAAAAAACACATAAAAGTTTACATCTTCTCCATAATTTTAGTATTTTCCACACAAAAAATTAATGGGGTAAACAACAATTTATTTTTTAAGATGGTTTTAAAGCCAAGAACGTTCACAAAGACCAGGATTTAAAACAGTAGAACAAGGGGTTGACTTTAAAATGGTTCAGCACTCTGCGTCACAGTGGTCTTACAAAATAGGCATGTGCAATTCCTAGACACTGCGGATGAGTCGGCTAGCTATTTTTTCTCCATAATTTCCATTCCCAGCATTTTTGCTACTCAGTAGAAAAGGTAGTAATCAATTAATGTACTAAAAGCACGTCACTTTGAAATGTGCTTATTCTTATATGTAAGACAAAACCAGTTACATCATGACATTCACTTTGCAAGAGAAATATACTATTTGTACTGAAAAAGGTTATAAATCTGGTACTACTGAAAGCAAGCTGATCCTCACAATTGTCGTAATAGCCTGATGTGTAGGTTTGCCTTCTTCACAGAGAACAGCATGGTTCTCTCCAGAGTTGACTCAGTTGCCCCTCAGTTTAAAAAGGACAGGGACCTGCTGGAGAGAGTCCAGCGCAGGGCAACTAAGATGATTAAGGGAGTGGAGCATCTCCCTTATGAGGAAAGACTGAGGGAGCTGGGTCTCTATAGTTTGGAGGAGATTAAGGGGTGACCTTATTAGTGTATATAAATATATAAAGGGGGAGTGTCACGAGGATGGAGCCAGGCTCTCCTCAGTGGCAAACAATGAAAGGACAAGGGGTAATGGGTACAAATTGGAGCACAAGAGGTTCCACTTAAACCTGAGAAGAAACTTCTTCTCAGTGAGGGTGACGGAACACTGGAACAGGCTGCCCAGGGAGGTTGTGGAATCTCCTTCTTTGGAGACATTCAAAACCCACCTGGACACGTTCCTGTGTAACCTTATCTAGGTGTTCCTGCTCCGGCAGGGGGATTGGACTAGATGATCTTTTCAGGTCCCTTCCAATCTCTAACATACTGTGATACTGTGACTCTGGATGGTCAGAAAATAATAGATAAATCTCTATAAATCCAGATGATGCATGAAACTTGAAAGATACTGACTTCAGAAAGGAACAGTAATTATTCTATAAACTATGATTCTTCTCACCCCAATATATACTTGCAGTGAAACCTAGTAAATTCTTGATATATACAGGTGTATGTTATATTGTGTATTAACCAAAACACTGAAAAAATTCTAGTTCGTATACTGTTAACTAAAATTTTGAAAGGCTGTTTCAGGTGCCATAATTGTTGCAATTCAGATGTGGTTCAAAAGGTTAAGAAGTAATCTCCAGTTGCCCTTCTGCTTAGAATATTTCTAATATGAAGACTGAGAGTTCACCTCTTCTGAAGACTTGCAAATTCATCTTGAAATCTAATGCCAATATAATTTGCCTTTTCAATTCGACCGTCTGCATCAGCCATCATATTTATAGATAGTTTACTTTCTGAATGAAATCTGATCTTTTATTCCTACTTTGGCTCTTTCAGTCCTTTCAACCCCACATTTTTATATTGCTTTGTGCCTGCACCTGTGTAGCACAACTGCAATATATGCAAACAATATGTTTACTCAACCTACAGTACATACAAAGGCAGGCTTCAAACCAGGCCCCCAGAAACGAAGGCTCAATAACATTCTAGAAATGTCACCCATTTTTTTATAGCTTTCTTTTAGAGATATCAACTAACAGCAAAATAACCTGCCAATCTCTGCATATTACAAGAAAACTGGAGTCTTATTACTTTCATTTTTGGCATTTCAAAATAGGTATGAACTACCACAGATGTACACTGAGAGGTCAAGGAAGCTTTGAGACCATCTAACTTTGACTAATGAGAAAAAGCCAAGTTACGGGACACAGCAGCAGCAATGCACTTCAAAAGTTGACAATTCAATTTTTTAACAGGAGGGAAAAAAAGAAAAAGGCTATATATAAAACAAAGAATTATTTCCTCTTTTTTTGTTGTTTTTTCCCTTTTTAAATTAAAAAATAAAAAGTATTAAGACCTATGGTTTGCCTGTACTACGTGACAGGAAGAGACTTAAGAGGCAGATTAATAACAAAAATTTTCATAATTCATAGGGCATTGTATCTCTACAATGATCTGAGCTATTTCTGACACCTAAAGTAATCTACAAATACATGACATACATTAAGAAATAGGGAAATATCACCTATTTGTGATACTTGGGAAATACTTAAAAAAAATAAGCCAAGCCTTCCAGCATTTCCACACAAAGAACTTCTCTTAGTGAGAACTTTAGTTTTTGCTTTCACTCCAGATATGATTTAAACTAATTAATTGAATATTTTAACTCCTTTAACTGTTTTCTCCTCAACAGAAGTTTTGGCCATGCACAGAAAAATAAGTTCCATTCCTAAATTCCATAGCTCTTCCAGGGTTTATTTCTTGCATTAATACTCATTATATGAAAGATGACCTCTGGGCCTTCTGTACTGTAAATGAGCCACTATGTCTGAGTTGATGAACCGAATAAGTCTTTATAAATAAAAGACAAGGTAACTCAGCAAAATACTATGCAAGGTCCTAACAATTTGAAAATAACTGTATTAGGTATTAAAACACAAAAAAGAAAAAAGACTAAAGGTAAAAAATTCAGTATGATTGTTGTGTGATCTGGACAGTGTTAGCATCAGGTATGTATAGTCCCTGCATACTGCTAAGTGCCCACCTGCAAATAAGAGATGCCATTGTGGTAGTTGTAAAACATTACATGTGGCAGTCTCACATTCATAAAAATCCAAAGCCATCTTTGTAACAAACAGCAGACTTTCCACGAGTCAACAAAACTGCTTTTCACGGGTCCCACTGGAGCAGTCCACAGTTCCAACAGTTTAACATAAATCATTTGTTAATTGAAAATCCTGTGAAGACTTGCTTTGGAAAGGAAATGTAACTGCATGTCACTTACACTCTTCCTTCAAATATAGCCATTCTAAATTATTTAATCATCCTCCACTATAAATATTTCAAATACTTGTTATCATTCATTTTCTTTTACTCTTCATTCAAGCAAGTGTTCTCTATACCTGTATTTCTCATTATTCTGGGCAGACCATAAGCACCTCTTTTTTGGGGGGTGACATGGTTCAGTGTGAGGTGTCCCTATCCTTTCCAACCTTAACTATTCTATGATTCCATCTTTTTCAAGAAGATAACATTCACATGGCAGATACAAGGAAAACCTGCTATTGTACTCCACAGTGACACTGACAATGTCAAATATAGTGTTAGTACTGCTGTTAGCTCCCCTTCCAAATTTTTAAATAATTCATATATTCTAACACTGATAGGAACAATATTATATTCGTGCTTCTTTATAAAAGCATATTGGAAATTTGTTGCAACTGCCAACAAAAGCGTCATGTGGGAAGGTAGCCACCACTTTCCTTTCTGTAAGCGATTTAGGTTCTCAAAGAATAGAATGTAGAGGAAATACTATGAAACTTCTCATATTCTGTCATATTACTAATTAAACTATTTTAATGCCACCAAAAAATGCATGCATGATACACAGCAGAGAAGTCTTGATATTACCTTGCTCTGCAGAATCGATAAATACGTATCTTGGAAGTACATTAATTTTCTCTGGGGACTACTGGTAATCATAAACTCTGGTGCACTGGGTTGAAGAGGGAAGGACCAAGCACCCCATGCCTTTTTATAAAAGATAAACATTCCCTAAGGAAATTACCTTGTTAAGAGTCCTCTTGTACACTGTCTACATGAAACTTGAGGTTTCTTCTGTTAGGTATTCCTTCCAGCTTCTGAATGATACTCTCACTTGCTTATACTAAGCTTCATTATACAATATTTAGGGGCTTGATTTTGCTTTATATTTTGCAAAGCTTGCAAATCCTTCCTAACTCAAGTTTTGAGATAATTTCACTTATTCTTTGCAACACCAGCAAACACATCAATGATCCTTAACAAAAAATCCATGACTTGTTACAAGTTCCACATGAAGAAAATTTTCCTTATTTTTACACCAGAAGTACTGTCAAGACCTAAGAACATACTATGCACATATATCACAAAAGTAGTTTGCTTTTAATATAGTAAGGTAACACAAAGGAAATCAAAAGCAGTGGAAATTACTATATATTTTGCATCAGCATATCAATGACTACAAGTAGTTCAAAAATCATGCCTCTCATCCTCAAAGCTGCACTTTTCTTCCTCTACTCATGCACAAAAGATGCTTTGTTCAGCTTACTTCACGTTTCCTTCTTTAGACAATAAACCTGACTAGCTAAACAAGATTCAGCAGTTACCAGGACAATCCTCTTTTTTCCTAAGATTTATCCTAAATGTTGTAACTCCTCAGCTCTGCTAAAAATCCACATAGAATTTATTAATTTTTATACCACCATTATTTTTTAGCCTAGTAGCATAGCCAAATTCTAATTGGAGCAACTACAATGTACTTAATTCTCCATCTAAATGAGCAGGAAATGGCTTTGTTCCATTCTGAATAAATGAGTATTACTGGTATGTCCTGTTAAACCTCTGCAAAAATCTAAAAGTATCTCAAAATAATTCTAAAAGTTGGAATAAGGCTACACTATCATTTTGGAAATATGCCCAAATCAGAGTACAGCCTTGGAGATGTCCAAGCTGTACTTGTTTCAGGGACATAATTATAATATGATTATGTATCCCTTTGGTACTACAGAGACAAACAGATCTCCATTCCAAAGAAGAATTGACTGTAACTAAGTTCCAGGCGGAAGATATGGCCTTGCTAACCCATCTGGCAAATTCTTCCAACAACCACCTCTATTCTTCACCTGTTACTTCAAGTGAGGAAAAGCACCACAAGATGCTAGCTCTCCATCAAGTTCTGCTGAAGACTTCAGCACATATTCTAAAGACATGTAGATGAAAATACCAATAAATACACACACTTTTACCAATACTTTTAATAGGTGTAATCCATTACCTTGAAAAATGCTTCTGTCCTACATTTGAAGCTGTCCACCCACCAACACTAACATGACTGCTTTGGCTTTTCTCCTGTCCCCCACCAGCCCAGGTTTTATTTTACTTGCACAAACACCAGATACACCCCCAGTGCGTCCTGCCGGGGAAAAAAAGCTGGCAAAGACTCTGCTATATATCCCAACCTCTATGCTTACCACATGAAATACTGCCCTTCTTAAGAACATGCCATCTGCAAAACAAGCAGTTTTCTCTTTTAAGATATCCCTGCCTGGAAACAAAAATACTTTCCTCAAGTTTTCCAGGAAGGCATGGTTCTGGGGACAAAAAAAACAAACCTGAAAAGTTTTAGGCCACAGGAGACACTCTGCTTCCTCACTCCTCCTCTCACAGCTTATGACCATGTGAAAAACTGGCACTGAACTCCAACCAGGTTCTTCCATCTTCAGAGTATAAAGCGCTACAGAAAAGCACTTACAACAATCCAAATAGACAGCTCTCCTCATTTTCCTTGCTCTCCAAATAAATGCAAATCTCATATAGAACAGAACACTACAAGAAGAAAATATCAGAGGGGATTGATACCAGGTGTACCTGTTGTTCCTAAAATATACTTGCTATAGCAGTATTCCTTACACTAATACATAACAGACACTGTAAAATATTTGCATAAGCACTTACAACCATATTATGCCTTGTTAAGAACCATCACTTCCGGCATGAATGGAGGCAAATTACACTCAATGAACAAGTCATTAAATCGATTTTTTTTAAATGTAACTACCATCAGTATTAATAGAGAATTTAGTTAAAGACAGAAAAATGCTTTAGAACAGCTACCACAAAATTGGAGTATACCAAATGAACTTGCATAAATTCTAAGAAAAAAGTAACTCAAGTCAGAATTCATGTATGTACCACCTTATGGTACCACCACCTCTCCTCAAAAATGGATGGTCAGCTTGTATCGCATATAAATTTAAATTACAGAAATGTACAATAGCCAAAAAGTAGCAGTGCTGACTCAAAACATTCAGCCATTAAACACTGGTATTCAACTTCCTATAAAAAGCACCAATAAGGTATGAAGAATTCCCATCAAAGATAATACCCTCAGCTACTCTTTCCACCTGACGATTACTCAGTAAAAGACCCAATGTGAGCTGGGTATTCACAAGCCAATTCAAAAGATGCTAACCTCACAGCAAGCAACGTTGGCAAATATCTCTACTGTCTCTCACAAGAAAGCAAAAACAACCGAACAAGCTATGGTGGAAAACAATGTTCCTATAATAAAAAACACATCAAAAGTCAGGCTTGAGAGACAGTGGCAAAACTGCCAGGACAAAGCCAGTATTCTGATGTATTTTTTCTGTTATACAAAGTTCATATGGCTTCATATTACAGAACTGCAACTCATATAAAGGAAAATGTTTCCTTTAAGGTCAAAAATATAGACAATTGTGCTTTAAAAAAGTTACTTCAGCAGCAAAATATGATAACAAAAGAGAGACAGTCTCACAGCACATCTGGAAACAAAAAAATTATTCAAGGGAGCTTTCTGTTTCTCCTCTCCCTGTTCTGCCCCCCACACGTACCAACCACAGCCTGATGTACAAGCAAGAAAAAAAAGGAATCACAAGAATTCTCATAACAGCAACACCTGCTTTCCTTGGGGCTCACAGGATCATACTATGATCACCAATCGATCAACAGGAAATCAGGAAAGCACAGCTGCTTCCTGATTCCCTTTACAGGAAAGAAAATAACTGAGTTCATAAGCAGCAGTAAGGGGAGGCTCTAAACCCCGAAGGCCTCTGGCATCCATGCTGACACAAAATCTTCCCAGTTATAAATTAACTGTTTAGACTGAAAACCCACAAGTCTCGTATTTCTGCTGCTCTGCTTATTCTCAAAAAATCTATTCTAGACTGTTTTGTAACTATTGTCTTATGTTCAGACAAACTTAAATCATACCAGTCTGCAAGTTACCTTTCTGTCTGAAACTTTTCACTGGGGTCTTTTAACTCCAGTTTCCAGGAAGTCCATTTTATCAAGCTAGCTGCAGCATTATTCAAACATTTATAAATAAAAAAATTATACCAAAATCTTGCTAGAAATTAAACTAGTCAAGCAGCAAAAAAAGCAACTACTGGCAAAAACACATTGAAGTAAAAATCAGCTAGTTCCACAAATTGTTTTCCCTTCAGCATTCAAGAGAAATTGGCACAAAAGAAGCAGAAAAGCGGTAACTTCAATATGACATGATTCAAAGCAACTGAAATCTGCTAAATCTATGACACCTTCAGGAACATGGACTTACTCCACAGTTCCATGACAGCTAACAGCTAAGAGAATGCCTTAAACAGCTTTATATTACATCTTAACCTAACTTAAGGCTTACAACATTCTCCAGGAAAGTTTGGGATTTATCGACAGTTGGTTCACTAAGACACAAGTCACGTGTGGGGTACAGATGAAATCACAGGAGATACAGTGCTAAAATATACTGTGTGATAACTAAAGAAATCCATAGGCAACAGTGAATCAAGCAGATCAAACAAAGTAATGAAAAATCCTAAAACATCATTTATCTCCTGGAAAACAAAAAAAAAAAAAAACAAAAAACCCTGTGATCATGCAAGTAAGGCTCACTCTGAAAATCAGTTATGCTATTGCTTACGAAATTTCTTTAACTCATTTTAAGTAAGCACTCTAAACTTACGTTTAAAATACACAAGATGCAAGATTAAGAGCTTTTATAAAAACCAAACTAACTGAACATCAATTCAAAACTGAAACTTAATTTAAAAGAAACCTGTGAGACAGCTGGGAATTTGGGATTTAGGATTAGGTCCGTATTTGTGCAACTGGATATAAGAGGGTTTTTCTGCTACCAACGGTTCACAGTTGCATACGTAAGGCTGTTTTTAGAGGACTTTTGTCATTGTTGCTAGAAATTTGCATGAAAACCAGTATAAAATCAACTGCAGCAAAATATTCCGTCCAGGAAGTTTTGGAAAATGAACATGAGACCATTAAACTTCCAACTGAATAGAGATATGGCAACCAAGTACCTGTGTTACCCAACTTAGGCTGTTAGGGGTTTTCTTGCTTTTAACACAAATAGAAAAAGACAATCCAAGAAAAAAACCAATCTGGCATATTCTTAGATTTATCAAAAAAGCAAATCAAAACAAACAAAAATAAAAGAAAAAGCCTTCACCACGGTTTTGACAGAATTGTTCTCTCTAAACTCAAACCCATCTCCTCTTTCATGGAAAAAAAAAATTCTACACATGCAGTGGTAAACAAACTATAAAAATATTTATATATATTTTTATATAATTACTTCATAGTGTGAAAACAAAATATATACTAATTGATGATGAATTTCCCTTGAGACTCACATGTATGCATTTTTTTTAACCCTGGTGTTTTTAAATGAAAACAATTATTTTCATTTATTTAATAATTATTAGGGTAAAAAAAAAAAAAAAAGAAAACCAAAACACAATCACACACACACAAAATGCATTTGAAACAACAGTCATGCTTGACCTGCAAATTCAATCATAAAGGGAAGAACAGGCTTACAAATTTGAGTTTACTCAAAGTGTTAAGACATAAGACATTAAAGAGAGAAAACATACTTACGTTATCTTCCTCCTCTGTATCATCATCTTTATCGTCATCACTATCCTTGAACCCAGGCGGAAGTGGTGGCCCAATAAAGTCTTCTTCATCATCAGTATCCTCCGCTGGACCTTGAGCAGAGGTCGGGGATTGCTTGCAAGGCCCAGTTAATTCTTCATCTGAACTATTTTCACTTTCACTACAGACTTTACCCCTGCATGAAAATTTTTTAAAATTACTATTTTGAGAACCTCAGCACTTTCACAATTTACAGATAGAAATGTGGAGCACAGTTGTGAATTCATGATCACTGAAATTAGAAGCAAGGCATAAGTTGTTGAGTGTACGCACACCAACATCTTTCAGCATAAACAAAGCTTTAAAAAAAAAAACCAACAAAACAACAAAACACAAAACCCATCCATCCTATAGTAACAGACAATTCAAAAAATGGACAAAGTAAAACAAAGAAAAAGTTAGACGGATTGTAAAAACAACAGTATCATGCCACTAGTATGGATTTCAGTATTTCAGTATTGCTTAGAAGCCAACAGAAGCCAACATTGCTACATCTCATTTTCCAGATTCTGCTTCAAGTTGCATCTTCTGCAGGTGCTCTGCACCTTTGGCTGGTGGAACTCAAAACAGTGATCACCCATGCTCACAATCAGAATGAGAATACAAAGCATGGCACCTGCTTTGTAATGCTGGTGAAGAATAACAGGGAATCAGGCACTTTCAACCCAGTATTTGATACTCTCACAAATCTACATTCTAAAAGTTACCTCAAATTTTCATTTTACTGTTGTTCAAATCAGCTGCGTGAACACAGTATTTTTGGCATTGGACGGTGTCTGAAAAGTAGAGCTCTTTAGGCTGCGCTCATTCAGTTTATTTGAAATAAATGCACTCCCTCTGCTGGTAGTTACCGAGAATGTTGTATTCTAACTGCCAGAAAGTGGTAATCAGATACTATCATTACATTGGTATCACCATACCATTACAATGGTAAAATCAGATGTTTCTTTCAGATTCAGCAAGATAAGCAAAACTGCAATTGCAAAAATTGGTTTGGGAATTTATATTTTAGGAGCATGCATGTGAGTTATTAAGTGAACTCAATACAACAGATATGTTACAGAAAACAGGAAAAAACCACTGAACTATTGGGGTTTTTGTTTCGTTTTGGGGGGTTTTGTTTGGTTGTTTTTACAGTTTAGGTTATAATTTAAAACCTGTAAGAAAAACACACAAGTCCAAGCACATAATAAAGGGTAAAGAAAATATGTTCTAAACTGTGTAACTGTGACAGAGAATGTAGCCCCAAACTGTGCTCCAAACCTGGTAGTAGATGACACACCAAAAATTTGTGTTGGACAAGCAACCGAAATTCTGATTTTAGGAAGAAATCAAAACAAACTAAACCCAACATGAATTAAGTCCACAGATATTACAAACATGAGAAGGGTCTGCATGCATCATAGCTTGTCTAATTTTTCCAACTGCATTTACCAGCCTACAAAAAGATAATGCCTGTACATACAAACTTTGTTTTGCATGGTAAGAGGCATTGAAAGACCCTGATCAGGATATGACTAGCTAATAAATCTAATTCAGTTAAAAGAGCTTCTCTTACCTCTACAGTAACAGTACAATCAATACCCTTATACTAAAAGGAAGCTTTTCCAGCACATAAGGAACGGGTTGGGACCTTTAAAGTTCTTCAGTCAGATAGCCCCAAATATAACAATTTTACAAAACTATGTGAAAGTGTTATGTTTTAACAGTCAGTATGTATTCCCAGCCTAGCAAACCACGCACCTTTTCCCCAAAAGCCAAACTATTTTGGAATGGAACCAAATATACATTGTAGCTGCCAGTGAGAAGAATTGGTACGACATTCTAGGAGGCCTTTCCTAATCCTGCAGTACCAGATATTCAGATCTTTCTATAGACACAAAGAAGAATAGACAGTTTAGTTTCTAATTACCTATCCTTACAAATTCTCTCAGTATTCTGAGAGGCAGTGTAATCACTCTGAATGTGAAAAGGCCAGAACTGCAGTGCTATTTTTCACAACACTTTAAGCTTGGCAGGAACATCCAAGTGCTACAGCTACTGGCAATCTCTGTCCTGAGTGGAACTCAAATGTAAGAACACCCAATGTAGCCAGACCAAAAGCCCACCTGCTCTTCTGACAGCGACCAGGAGTGGTACTGACAGAAAGGACAAAACAAGTGGCATTTCCTGTAAGTTTCAGCCTTGCTCTATCAGAGGCTGTAAAGAAAGAGGAACCAATTTGCCAGCCCATTTCCCTGGATTTAGAGAAATGTAAGGAACTGGTTTTTGTTTTCTTCATTACTTCCTCAGTAAGTGAAACAAGCTGCAAGGAGAGAAAAAAGCAAGCTACATTAGACTACGGATGGCACACAGGGGAAATAAAAAGGGTTCTGTGAGTTGCGCAAGTATGGGGGAATATTCCCCCCCACATATTCACTCTCTTTACATCATCCACTCTATTTTCTCAGTTCTTCTCTTTTTTATATACTAGCAGATGCTTTCATTTCATCAAACATTACTATTACGGTACTTACTCCTAAATACTTAAGTACAGTAACTATTGTAAACATTTCTCTACAGAGAAAAAGCTCAAAACCAAAAAGAATCAACTGCTGCTCTTCACATCTTGTCAGGGTGACCAACCCCTTTTTAACAATTACAAGATCACTGTAAGGGTTACTGTGGTAACTGAAAGTACGTGGAATTTTAAAGGAAGTAATAATCAGGAAAGTGATGCCATAGAAAATAGAACAAGCTACATAAATTATTAGATAAACAACAGAATTTAACATTATAAAAAATAACTATATTCTACATTATAAAGAACTAAAAGTCCCGTATTTCAGAATTGTCAGTTGTAAGATTATACCTCTGAATTAAGGCTGAGTCACAATAGCATGTCTCCTTTAGCAGCTTTATGCTTTCAGCACCAAGTACTGAGCTACCTAGCATAGTTTACAAAGAAATATAAAACTTCCAGGAAAACAAACAAACAAAGAAAAAAAAACTACAAAAAAAAAAAAAAAAAACACATACACAAAAAAAACCCCACCACCACAGTAACAACAGAATTCCAGTGAGCAACCAGAACCTAGCCAGTAACTCAGAATACAGAAAGGTTTTTGCTATCTTCCTTTATACAAATTCCCTGGAGTTCTCTTACGTCAAGGCCAAGAGTGAAGCGAGCTGACTATAGGGAAAGCTCTGTATCACCTGACTGCTTTCCACCTTACCAATTGTTGAAATTGATTCTTTATACTGAAATCACACACATACAGTAGGCAATCACGTTACGTTTAAATTCTTGCGAGCCTTCAGTATTTCACCAGAGGGTACCCAAGGTCATCAAAAGCAAATGAGTGCACAGAATCTTTTCCCTTATGAAAAAGACATAACACAGGATCTCCGGGGTAGTATACTCTGTAGGGTACTATACTGTGTAATCATTTATTTACGTGAGTCCATCTGCATTTTCCATAAAGCAACAGGCTTTTTTTCACAATCTGAAATACTAGAAGTTTGTCTATAATAACCGACCCCATGCAGAGTCTATGAGCCCATAAAATGCACACATACAGGCTACCAAAGTTTTAAGGTCATTAGACTTCCATAGACACAGAAACCTAGACACCTAAAAATTTACAGTGTGCTGATCTCCATAATCCCTGCCACAAAATGGAGTTGTGTGGTCCCTGTTACCTTAAGCTACTTTCATCTCCCAGCATTTCAGAATCCACTGTCAAAGAAAAACTGCTGTCCAAACAGCACTTACAGTTTGTCAACAGAACACAAATGTTGGCAAGTTTGAAAGTAAATTTCAGATGGATGTCAAAACAGAACCCCCTCACCCCATTACTATTCTGTTCACTGTGAATACAGAGGCACCTCACCTACTAGTTTCTTATTCAGCAGGCATGAACAAGTTTATCTATATCTACAGTTGAGAAAAATATCCAAGTACCTTTGGGTTGATGTCATTCCAGTGCATTTTGCATCGGATGCTGAAGTTGATGAATTGCTGCATGAACTTCTAAGATCTTTTTCAGCCTGCTCTTCCTTCTCTCTTTCACGAGCCTCTGTATACAGAAGCACATACATGACAAATAATCAAGACTTGTAGAAAATAATAAAATTAGAGACTTGCTGAGGACACTAAAAGAATTTTCTTCACTTTATGTCATATATGAAATACTTGAAAAGGTAACAGCAAATAAAGGATTTCACATGAAAGCAGTACTTTTCCATATAAACTCAATTTTTATTGCTACTGTAATGATCACCCTGAAGAAAGTGTCACAAGGAAAACAAGAACACCTTCGAGTTGCTAGTTTGTACACACTATCAAACAAACTACTCATATAAAAATACCAGAATTGCTTTCTTCATGAAAAAGTGCTTTTTCGACTAACTGCATAAACTGCAACACTAGAGAGCAGATTAAGTGCAATCTAATAGGGCAGAAGTTGCTCAACCGTGACAGTATCACATGAAAAACCAAAACAAATCAAAACCCACACATGCTCTATAAACTGTCCAAGCGAAAAAGAGGAAGCACGGACATCTGGGTTTGCAAAGGCACGTCTAGTGTCTCCCAAGGGCCTTCTTTGAAATGATGCTTGATTGAATATGGGCAACAAAAGAAACCATTATCTCTACCTCCCACTCTCAAACAGTACCTTGAAAATTTACCTGTTCCCAGCACAGCAGAAGACAGAGACAAATTTGTAGTCTGCTATATAACCTGCTGTTTGGTATAAGTTACACTTTTTGTTATTCTATTTTCTCTAGATTAAAGCTGTCTGTATCACCTTCCCTTCCAAAACAAATATACAGCTAAATTAAAGAAGAAATGGAAGTCTTCTGTTCAAGTTGACCTTTTTTCTGTATCTGTAAGGTGCTGTGCCTCACAAGAGAAGCCCTGCACATACACAGTCAGATAACACATGTAAATAATAATGCTATTATTTACAAACACCCAAGTTGTTTAAGCCCTTTCTTGGAGGCATCCAGGGCCAGACTGGATGTGGTTCTGGGTAACATGATCTAGATGAAAATACCCTTGCTTACTGCAGGGGATTGTACAAGATGACCTTTGAAGGTTCCTTCCAACCCAAACTATTCCCTAGTTCTACAGTTGTACATCTTCCTTGAAAAAAATTGCATTTGTTTTTTGCTCTCTAGACAGCCAATCTGAGACACTTTAAACATCATCTCAAACGAGAACCACAGAACATGTTTTAAAATACATTAGCTGACTACATTTGCATTACTTACCCAGGACCTTCCTGCTCCTCTCCACCGCAGTTCTTCTTGTTTGCTCAAACATGGCTTCGAGATCGAAAGTCCGAGCTTTCTTCCCTAAAAATGAAGAAGAGGCTGGAGCACAGACTCAAGGTGGCCAGCTGCGGGACAAGGGGGTGACAGGCACGACCGCTTTGTTCCCACCTCCAATCATAGCCTCCTCCAGGTCCCCCCACCAAGGCCCGCCGGCCACAGCAGCCGCTCCCCGCGTCCTTTAGCCGTGTTCCCGACACCCCCCGACCCGCAACGCAACGCACCGAAACCAGAGAACCCCATGGTGGCAGCCAGCTCTGGGTCGGGTCCCCCTCGCATCTCAGTGTCTGCAAGGAGAGAGAAAAGAACACAGAGAGGGTCAGCTAGGGGCGCGGGCTGGGCTCCGCTAGGCCCTTCCCGCACCGCTGCGCACCTTCCTCCATCGCCGGCTCCTTGCTGCGACTGCCCCGGAACCACAACAGCGCCAACAGGAAGCGGCCAGGCAAGCGCTTCCGCCAGCACCGCCCACCGGCACGGCGCACAGTGCCAGTGCTGCTGGGTGGGGCTTGCGACTATATCTGTGTAGTGATGCAAGGAGGCACAAAAGCACATGTGATCAGTTCTAAGTAATGTTAAGTTTGATGGCTTTGTAGTGGAAAATAACTGCGGTGCTTGGAGGTAGCTGACATAGGTTCAGGTCCTTAGGACCTTAGTACAAAAAGTGTAAGAAAAGCATGTGAGGATGGAGGCACAGACCCAGAGGCAAAGTGCGAGCTGGATCGTTTATTGCAATGATTACGCAATATTTATACACTTTCAAGCAACTAGCCAAGCACATCTGTGTCTGCCTTGCGGTTACATCAGGTGAAAGGTCCATCTGATTTTCTTATCGACATCCTCTTCCAGTCAGGGACAGGTCACTCTTTAATTGCCTTCTGCGGTTCCTCCTGTCCATGATCATTTTTAATTGTCTGCTGTAGATTCCCCTTCCCATGGTCTCTGCCAGTTCCGATACATTCCAACCCCCACAGTTCCCCCTTCTTGTTTTTGCAATGCAGTATACACGTCTTTCAAAAGCTTGGGATAACATTCGCTGCATACATTGTAATAAGCAAGGTACAACACATATAATGGCAAAGAGAGCAAGCAAAAAGACCAATCCTCCCTTAACCAAAGTCACTAGCCACCCTGTTATACCCCAATTAGAGAAAAGCGAGGATAGCCAATCTTTATCATCTTCCCTTCACTTCATTACACTCTCTTTTAGTTTACGGATACTGTCATGTATGGATTCTGAAAGGTCTGACAAATTCATGCAACGCATTCCTTCCAAAATTTCACACCCATGTCCATGTGCTAAGAGGAGAAAATCGATTGCTGCTCTATTTTGCAAAGTCCTGTGTCTAACAGTCAACATCAGTGAGCAACACAGAGAGAGTGCATGCTGTAGCATTAGCTTGCTTAGCAAGCCAACATCCTAATTTATTCAATGTACCTAAAGCTTGAGTGCTACCTACTCTGGGAGCTAAAAATGAGGAAGTCATTATTTCACCTGGGTTCCAAAAATCTACTTTGTCATCGCAGCTTGGTTGAAAAGCATGTGTTCGAGAACACAATTTTCATTTATTTATTATCATGGTTTTATTGGGGATGAACATGCCTAGGGTCCCTACTGTACACGGGCCGCCCTTTATACGGGATGGCACCCCTTGGCCAGGCCCGATCTTGTGGCAACTGAGGCATGGACTCTGTTTCTGGCTACAAATGAAATCCCTTATTGAGTGAGCTTACAGGTTTTTATAGTATTCTGCCTAGCGGTTAGTAGGGGTTAGTTCCTTTGGTACTTTTCCATCACAAAACAGTCTTATCGATCACGCACTCTTTCAGCCAATAACATTACTGTTCACTCGCCTTTGCTTGAGTAATTATTTCTAAACATAGTCCTTTGCTATCATTACTCGTTACATTGTCACTTCCACTTCCCCTTGACTACACATTCTTTATCTTGTCTTAAGCATCCCCCTGTTTACAAATTTACAGTCCTCAGAAATTATCTTGATGGTCTTTCTTCAGTTCCACCCAGTGTTCTTTCTCCAGTTCTTCCCGACTTGTCCCGTTCACTTCTCCCAAGGTTTGTGGCTGATGAGAGTCCAGATGTCCGGGCTCTTGTCCAGGTCTACTTGCGCAGCTTCTTGTGCAGCATTCCCCACATCTCCCCCTTCTTTATAAACTAACAAAACATTGTTAATAGACTTAGCAATCAAATGATTTATGCAAGCAACTAAACAAGGAACTGTGATTAATATAAAGATTTTTACACAGGCTACTGCGATTTTAGTAATGTCTTTGAAGCATGCACTGATGCCCTATTCTGACAGCAAACTTTCTAGCCAATTCCAGCTACTCTCCACCCACAACACATGAACTTCTTTAGGTTTTGAATTGCCTCATGGACAGACTCAGAATGATTAAACAGGTTCATGTAACACATTCTATCAAAGTCTTTACAACCATGTCCTTGAGCTAACAGCAAAAAATCTATGGCAGCTCCATTTTGAAGGGTAGCATGTTTGACTGAATCGTTACCTGTTAACAGACCATTGCTGTGGGTGAAAAACCTCCGGAGCAGAGGCTGGGTTTCTTCCCGCCTCTCACCGGGAGGAGCGGACCCCGCGCCGCCCTGCAGCGCGCATCTCGGCGGGCGCAGCGCGCACCCGCGCCTGCCGGGGCACACAGAGGCGAGGGGCGGGCGAGCACCACACCCCTCTGCCCGCGGGCAGACAACGGGGGGAGCCCGCTGGAGCCTGCTGCTGCCGCCGCCGCCGTGCGAGTGAGTGAGGCCGCGGCAGCGGGGATGTGGAGGCGGCGCGCCCGTGCTCCGCAGCTCCTTGTCCCGCCGCCACCAGGCGCAGCCCCTCTGCTGGAGGGGAGCCCCCCCCGCAGCCTCCGCTGGGCTCCCGCGGGAGCGCCGTTTTCCTCCCCGCCGTCCAGCCCGCGGTTCGCCCCGTGACGGACGGGATGTGGAGCGTTCAGGTCGTGGGGCAGGTTCACAGCACCTTGATTTCCCGCTTCTTTTTTAATGTTTTTCCACATATCATGCGGGTCAGGGGGGTAGAGGCAGGGTTCTCTGTCAGGGTCGATTGGTCCGGATCAAAAGGGTCATCTTTGCCTGGCTCATTTGCTGTTGCAGCCTGCCGGCGGAGGTGGGAGCATCGGAAAGCTTGCGCCTCACGACAGCCAATGCCAGGATCAGGTGGGAATAGATCTGGCTCAGTTTCTGGGTCTATCGGCCCCGGGTCGGGAGGGTCCGGAGTGTTGTTTGCAAGAACAGAAGGGGTGTTGTTTGTTGGGACAGAAGGGGTTGACGGTGACGACGCTTCCTGTACTGCCCTGTCAAGTGCTTCATAGACTGAGCACCATACCCCCAGCAATTTGGGTGCTGCCGCATCATCCCTTGTGGCTGCGTCCCAAAGGTAGACCCCAATCTTGTCCCACACTCCCTTCTGGTAAATACTAGTTGATGTCGCCTCTGAGGCATGGGCCGAGGCCCACATTAATAAGCCTTTCAATTTATCTTCATTTACAGTAACTCCCTTCTTCGCTAGGAATTTTACTAGTACTCTGTGCTCAGGGGATACTGAGTTTCCCAAGTTCCCGTTCCCAGCCGCTTACCTCAGTCAGAGGTATCGGTTAATTGCTGCAGCCTTTCGGAGTTCGGCTGGGCGTCCTCACCGGTTGCCGAGTCACGGCTCTCTGTCTTGTCCTTGTTCGGGCGCCATTTGTGAGGATGGAGGCACAGACCCAGAGGCAGAGTGCGAGCTGGATCGTTTATTGCAAAGATTACACAATATTTATACACTTTCAAGCAACTAGCCAAGCACATCTGTGTCTGCCTTGCAGTTACATCAGGTGAAAAGTCCATCTGATTTTCTTCACATCCTCTTCCCAGTTCCGACGTCTTCCAAGTACCAGTCAGGGACAGGTCACTCTTTAATTGCCTTCTGCAGTTCCTCCTGTCCATGATCATTCTTAATTGTCCACTGTAGATTCCCCTTCCCATGGTCTCTCCCAGTTCTGATACATTCCAACCCCCACAAAAGCAAAATAGAGAAACAGGACCTGGGGATGGGGAGTATCTGGGACTAGCAGATGTCCAGGGTGGACTACCTGATAAATAGAAGGACAGGATAATTGCTATGTTTGTGGTGTTAAGGAACCCATTAAGGTGGTATAATCATCTACTGGGGAGTATCTGGGACTAGCTGATATCCAGGATGGGCACAGTTAAACTACCTGGTAAGTAGAAGGACAGGATGATTGCTATGTCTGTAATGTTAATTAAGCTGGTGCTTCGAAGGCTGTCAGAAGTGGTGAAGATTGTTGGAAGAAGCAAACAACCCTCAGAGACCACCACCACATTTTTGTATGCATGCGGAAAACTTTCTGGAAAATGATGTAATTCATGTGTAGCCTCATGAATATGTATGTAGGCCCAGTGGCCATATAAGGATGGCCTGTGCAGCAATACGGTGATACACGTTAGGAGGAGCTATCCCCCGTGTCTGCCGGTGCCACAAGAAAGAATACCTGCTTGTCAACTTAAAACTGTTGGCGAATTTGTTCCTGGAGTTTTCTCTGAATCAATAGAAACACCTTTCTAGTGCAAGGTGCCCCTGCCCATGGCAGGGGCTTGGAACTGGATGAGCTTTTAGGTCACCTCCAACCCAAACCATTCTATGATTCTATGAATATTGATATAAAACAGGGATTTAACAAAGTTTGTTAGTAAATGTGACAGTGCTTTAACAGGATTTGATGGCAAGGTACACTTGATTGTTCACTGCATAGAGCACAGGGTAAGACAAAACTGTCAGGACACCCTCTTACTAGTCATGAGGTTCAGAAAGGGCCCTCTTGCTATCCAAACTCCCCAGCGAGCAGCCTAGGTGTGGGTGGATCCAGACTGTGAATGATGTGTCAATGGCTTATGTCTAAAGGATAATAAATGTACAATCAATCCTTCATATCACTTAGCTAAGATTTACAAAGTTTAGCAGGCTGTTAATCACTCACCAGGAATCTGTTGAGATTCTCAACAAGAATCTGTTGAGAATCTCAGCCTCAAGGTGTCTTTACTCAAAGGGAGATCCTGGCATGCAACCTGCTGCATGCAGCAAAGCCTCAGGCCCTGGGCTGTCCACTATGGAGTAAGATAATTTACTGATGTTTGCATAATATCTACAGAAACTTGTACTGAGTCAGACCTTGGCCAGGATTATAGCCTGAGGGTGGAAGCCATCAGGACCAATTATCACCACCATGATGGTTTTCACCTGAGCAGAGTTAGGACATAAAGGTTAGGTTGGGAGTGGTGGGATCACACTCCTACACCTGTTGGTAGTCACCAGAGAGAGATCAGAGCCTTCTCCTCCCCTGCACCCAACCCCCATGAGGAAGGTGCAGATTGCTTGCCAAAACACAGCTGACATGTGTTTGATGCGCGGATAGACTCCACAACTCTTTAAAAGTTGTAAAGTAGGTATGCTTTTATTCAGCCCTGAGATGCATGGGATAATTCCTCAAAGTCATGTGTACCTCAGTGTTGTTTCCCTCTACATTTATAAGGTTGCACCATACACCTATACATACTCATGTCCTATCCCCGCTTCGTACTACAATGAGCTAGAAGGTCCTTTGTACCTGCGGAGTGCCCCCTCTGGTCATGGGCAGGGGTCTCAAGATGAAGTAAATGAGTCTTCCTACTGTGGGTAGGGGTCTTCAAGATGAAGTAAATGAGTCTTCCTCTTCTTGAACTTTTCACCTTTTAGTCCTCACATATGGCCTAGCCATAAAGCATCTGCTTCTCCCCCTAATCAGTACATTCAGGAGTCTGCTTTTCCTTATCAATAGCTGCTTATCAGTAGAATCAGACGTCTGCTTTTCCTTGTCAATAGAACCAGGTGTCTGCTTTTCCTTGTCAATAGTTAGTGCCTTCGTTCTGCTTAGTAGGCATGATAGGCACAGACCTTTGTTTAAGCAAGTGAATTCCTCTAACCCCCTTGTACAACTCCCTTGTACAACGCTCCTGTACATTGGTCAATCCTCTGCATCAATCCCCCCTTTTTCGATAAAATGAGTAAATTCTTTTATTCTATTATTTATGGCAGAGCTATCCATGTTCCTTCTATCGATTTATGAAGTGATTTTGATATACATTGTATTATGCAAGGTACAATCATTAAAATGAGTACTCCTATAGCTAAGATTAGAAGGCCTTTTTTAAGTATTTCCCTGAACCATCCTGGAACTCCTAGGTTATTTAGCCATTCATCCAATCCGCTTCCAACAATTCTAAGCTCTTGCATATTTTCCTGCAATTTTCGCAGCTTAGCATGAATTTATTCAGAATGGTCAGATAAGTTCGTGTAGCACATACCTTCGAAATCCTCACAACCATCCTGTAACAATATCTTCGTTACCTCCCGGGCTTGTGCGCTTCTAGTTGGAAAGGCTTCTGGCCAACCTGAAAAGGTGTCTGTTAGTACCACCAAATGTCTATACCCCTTTTTCTGTCCTTTTGCAAATTCTCTTGCAACATTTTATATACTGCCATTATCATCCAGAGTCTTTTTGAAATAGTTTCCTGTTTCTACTTGATATTTAAATTTCATTTTTTAATATTTTTTTTCAATCTTCATAATTTATTATATATTGTTTACAATTCCAGGAAAAAATTTTGTTATATCACAAGTAATCAATAGTAAAACAATTAATATTAATATTCATGCAACCAGTTGCTTTAACCAGGAGAGATCAGGTAACCATGAAGGTACATTTTCTGCATTTCTACCCCAGGAGGTATCATCCTTGGCCATTTTATTAAATATTTTAGTTTGTTTCCAGATTTCCTCCAGATCTGTTTCAGGAACAGCAATTTTCATTGATTCTTGTTCCACTGAGATTATATCAATGGTTTTACTTTCTATTTCCTCCATTGTTGCTGAGATACTTATGATTGCCTTCTCTAATTCACTTACTCCCAAAGATGGAATTAGCCATGTCACAAAACTATGAAATGCAGTATTCTGTTCAGCAATAGGGTTAAACCCTCGCTTAACCAATGCTATCTTTTCCCTTCAGGAACAGACCACCACTGAACCACTAAATTTGAATAGTGACCTACACCTGTGGCATTTAAACAAACATAGTCTCATATTCTGGCTCCTGGTGTAATACATCTTTGTATACAGGTATAATACTTGGATTAGGATTAACTATTCCAAATCTTAAAATTGTCCATGAGATAGTGTTGGAAATTGGAACGCAAATTAATGGAAGGCCCTGATCTTCTCCTGATTTAGGCAACTGTGCACACACCCAACAGTCACTACAATTAACAACTTCAGTAACATTCTGTATTAATTTCAGGTATAAGTCATATGTGAGGGTCCTGAAGGTTCGATCCGCCATGTCTTCTCTGTTTCTGGTGCTTTCTTTATACTTGAATAATGTATCAAGCAGGTTGTTCCTTTATCTTCACTGCTGTAAAGGTGGTAAATAATATCTGGTACGGTCCGCTCCACTTCTCCTGTAGAGGATCTCCTGAAAAATTCTTAACATAAACCCAGGCTCTGGATCTAAAAGGGTGAGTCAGATAATCCACTCCTCTCGCTCTTCTCCTCAGTACTCTCTGATTTCTTCTAATTGTTTTCCCAGATTGACCAGAAAATTTAGGATATAACCTTCTCCAACTTCCAGAAGAATTTCTCCTTTGAACTGGGACTGATATGGTCTTCCATATAAAATTCTTACATAGGGTAGCCTCTTCTTTTGACTGAGGTTTAGTTCGAATTCTTAAAAGAGCCAGTGGTGAGGCTTGGTACCAATATCTTGACATATTTTACTAATCTGTTGTTTGATTATTTTTTCTACTTGCCCACTGGCTTGAGGCCTGTACGGAACATGTAGTTGCCAATCAGTTTCTAATTTTTGCTAACTTCTTGTGGCTATTCTGCACTAAAGGGTGAGCCTCGGTTGGAAGAAATTGCCTCTGGTACTCCAAAACAAGGTATTATACTGTTTAACAGTGTTCCAATTACTTGGCTTGCATTCTTTATTCTACAAGGGAAAGCTTCTGGCCACCCTGAAAAAGTATTTGCTAACAGCAACAAATATTTGTAACCTCCTGTTCTCTGTAATTCAGAAAAATTTATTTGCCAGTGCTATCCCGGATAACTTGCTCCTCAGTTGTACCTATTTGATTTCTATTTTCAATTTTAGGATTATTCTTGAGACAGAGCTGACATTGTCACTAATTGAGCTATGGTATATAGATTCAGAGCAGCCCTGCGGAGAAGGACTTGGGGGTGCTGGTCGATGAGAAACTGAACATGAGCCAGCAGTGTGCGCTTGCAGCCCAGAAAGCCAACCGTATCCTGGGCTGCATCAAAAGGAGTGTGACCAGCAGGTCGAAGGAGGTGATCCTGGCCCTTCATTCTGCTCTCGTGAGACCTCACTTGGAGTATTGTATGCAGGTCTGGTGTCCTCAACATAAAAAGGACACGGATCTGTTGGAACAAGTCCAGAGGAGGGCCACAAGAATGATCAGGGGAATGGAGCACCTCCCATATGAAGATCTGCTGAGAAAGTTGGGACTGTTCAGCCTGCAGAAGAGAAGGCTGCGTGGAGACCTCATAGCAGCCTTCCAGTATCAGAAGTGGGCATATAGGGATGCTGGGGAGGGACTCTTCATTAGGGACTGTAGTGATAGGACAAGGGGTAATGGGTTAAAACTTAAACAGGGGAAGTTTAGGTTGGCTATTAGGAAGAAATTCTTTCCTGTTAGGGTGGTGAGGCACTGGAATAGGTTGCCCAAGGAGGTTGTGAATGCTCCATCCCTGGCAGTGTTCAAGGCCAGGTTGGAAGAGGCCTTGGGTGACATGGTTTAGAGCGAGGTGTCCCTGCCCATGGCAGGGGGGTTGGAACTTGATGATCTTAAGGTCCTTTCCAACCCTAACCATTCTATGATTCCTTCCTTCAATTTGTTCATCTGAGTATTTATACGAAGGGTTGCTACCCCAATGAGTTTTATTACGTTCTTCCTGAACTAGCTTCCAGAGTTGGTTATAGGGGATTACAATTCGCCCATCAGGTATCTGAACCCAGTCTTCTTTGTTTTCCTCTCCTTTGAGATCTCCAATCATTTTTCTATCCTCCTTTGAATATCTAGGTTTAGATTTCTCAACTGTTAGTTTGCTGTCAGGGATTAAGGGAATAAGTTTAGATCGTTCAGCTGCTCATTTGGCTTCAAAGTCTGCCAAATTTTTTCCAACATCCTGATCAGTCACCTTGTTGATGCCCTTGACAATACATAATAGCTACTTCTTCAGGTAGCTGAACAGCTTTCAGTAGTCGTAGGATTCCTGTAGCATGTTTAATCTGTTTCTCTTGTGTGTTCAAAGGTCCTTGTTCTTTCCAGATGGCACCATGTGCATGGACCACACCAAATGCATATTTAGAATCAGTCCAAATATTTATCCTTTTGTCTTTATCCAATTCCAGGGCATGTTCCAGAGGTTTCTTTCAAATCTGGTTGGCTTGAATATACGGTTTCATATAGTGGCCAAGCAGTTGTGTGTTAATAGTTCTGTTGGTTGTTCCTGCAAAAGGATGCTGAATGGACAACATTAGTGACCACAGTTCCTATATCATGTTCCGCAAGGGTGGCCTGGTATTTTAAAAAGCATGAAGGAGATAACCAGTGGGCTTCTTTCTGTTCCAGGACTGCTGATGAAACATGGGACACTAGTACAGCCATCTTTTGTCACAAGGTAAATATGTGGGCCTCTCCAATAGTCATGACAACTGCTGCCACAGTTAGTCTTAGGCATCCGGGCCATCCTTTGCTCGCTTCATTCAGCTGTTTTGAAAAGTACACCACTGCCCTCTTACAGGGTCCTAGTTTCTGAGTAAGGGCCACCAAAGCTATTCTCTGTTCTTCATAGGAATATAGCCAAAAGGATTTAGTCACATCCAGAAGTCAGAGCTGCAGCTCTCATTAGCTCTGCTTTTAAATTTCGAAAGCCCTCCTCTGCTGAATCAGTCCACTCCAAACAGAGAGGGGTTTCTTTTACCAGTTCATATAGGGGTCTTACAAGAACACCATAATCATGCACCCAAAGTCTGCATCATCCAGTCATTCCCAGGAATGTCTGGAGCTCCTTGATGGTTGACAGTCGTGGAGTTTGACAAATGGCTTCTTTTCTAGCTGTTCCAAGTTCTCTCTGTCCTCCTGTTACTTCATATTCTAGGTAGGAAACTCGGGTTTGGATTAGTCGGGTCTTTTATCTGGTTACCCAATAACCATTCAGTCCCAGAAAATTCAATAATACCACCATTAACTGGACACATTCTTCCTTTGTTTCAGTAGCAATTGACAGGTCATCCACATATTGTAACAGAGTCCCCATCTGAGTGAGTGGTTTCCATCCAGTGCTAACTGATTTCGAAAAATCATTGGACTGTTTTAAAACCCTTGAGGTAATACTATCTGAGTTAATTGGGTTTTCCTTACTGTATCAGGATTTTCCCATTCAAAAGCAAATAAATTCTGGTTTTCTTTGGCCAATGGTAAGCAAAAGAAAGAGTCCTTAAATCCAAGATGGCAAATCATTTCTGGTTCAATTTAGTCAATAAGGTATATGGATTAGCTGTTACTGGATGAATATCCTCTATAAATTTGTTGATTCCTGAGATCTTGAACCAATCTGCAACTTTTCTTTACTGACAAGATAAGAGTATTATATTCCAATTCACATTCAATTAATAATGTATTTTTAATTCACTTTCCTGCAATTTTAGGGGATATTGTTTTATCCTAATTGGGCAGCCCCCACCTTTGTATTTCTACTTTAACAGGCAAAGCATTTTTTGCCTTACCTGGAACTTCAGATGCCCATACTCCCAGATATACCTGATTAAGGTTTTCTTCTATTGCAGGGAGGTCCTCCTGTTTGCTTTTTCTGTTGAATTAAAAATAAACTCAAAACTGCAATTAATTGACTTTTAACTCTTAATTCCATTTTGCCTTCTTTAAATGTTGCTTCTTGTCCTAATGAAGATTTCGGAGAATTTAGCATGCATAAAAATTTTATGCATTCCTATTTGTTTTCCCAATTTGTACTTTAAGGGTGTCTTTTCCTTGGTGGCAAGTAACTCCCACATCTGTAACAAATTCTTTTCCCTCTGATTTAACGGCAAATAAGTCGCTCCTATATCCACTAAAATTCCGCTTTATTTCCTCTAGTCCATAATTTTAATTTAATCAGTGGATCTGCTAGGGTAGATTGCCCAGGTCCCTTGTCAGTCTAGTTCCAATTCAGTCACTGGAGCCACCCCATGGCACTCCCCCCCCCGGGCAGTCTCACTTCCAACATCCAAAACTCCCCACAGCACACACACACCGATCTGGTCCCTTAGGAGAAGAACCCACTTCCCCCACCTTTGCCCGACATTCCTCCTCCACCAGTTTCAAAGGAACCACCGCAGCCATGGCTATAGCACAACCTAGCTCACTTCTGTCCGCATTTATTCAACAACCCCTCACTCCCGTCTGTCAACATGTCTGTTCCCGCTTGTTTGCCTGCCCCAGCACTCATCCTGTGCTCAAACACAGGAGCTGCGCTAGCTTCCCTCCTTTCCCCCTTGGTTTTACCTTTTTTTTTTTTTTCTCACAGCTGCTCACCCTGCTCTGCAGGCGCTGCAGATGCCTGCCTCTGCAACAGCACTTCTGGTTTAATGTGAATGTGCTGCTTGTTGCCAGCAACAGCAATCTCTTCCTCCTTATCAATATCTGATAGGACAGATATAGAGGGTGCTCCTCTTGGAGGTATCTGTGATATATATAATTTTCCTATTTATTTCCCTCATTACTGTTTTTTTTTAACTTTTAAACATCATTCCCCAAATATCACAGGCTGAACAACATCTCTCCAGCTTAGCCTTGTTTTTTCCTACCCTTTTCCAAATCCAAAATCAGGGATCTGGCAGAGCTATATTAATTTCACATTCTGTCTGCCACTCCAGATGGTTTCTTAAAGTGAAAAACGTATCTGTATTGATAGCGGAATAGACTCCACAACTTCGTTAAAGTTGTAAAGTAGGTATGCTTTATTCAGCTGAAGACGCACGGGGGATTGGTCCTCCAAAAGTCATGCGTGCCTCCGTGTTGTTTCCCTCTACATTTATCCTCTAAAGTTACAAGGTTGCACAATATGCCTATACATATTCATATTCTATCCCCACTTCGTATTATAATGACCTAGAAAGTCCTCTGCACCTGCGCAGTGCCCCCTCTGGTCATGGGCAGGGGTCTCAAGATGAAGTAAATGAGTCTTCCTCCTGTGGGTAGGGGTCTTCAAGATGAAGTAAATGAGTCTTCCTCTTCTTGAACTTGTCACCTTTTAGTCTTTACACATATGGTCTTAGGGTTTGGTCGGTGCCCCAGCCATAAACCATCTGCTTCTTCCCGTATCCGGCGCCTGCTTTTCCTTATCAATAGCTACTTATCATTATAATCAGGTGTCTGCTTATCAATAGGACCAGGTGTCTGCTTTTGCTTATCAATAGGACTTGGTGTCTTTGTTCTGCTTAGTAAGCACTTACAACAGACAATAACCTTGTCTAGGCAAGTAAATTCCTCTAACGAAAGCAAATTCCTCTAACCCCCCCTGTACAACCCCCCTGTACAACCCCCCTGTACATTGGTCAACCCTCTGTATCAGTATATAGTACTTCAACCCATTTTCCAGTCCACCTCAAAACCAACATTCATTGTAACAATGTATTATAATTCAGAGTTCCATTTTTAGGCCATTTCTCCTGATCTTCCAAAGTATATAAAGGCCACCATTGGTTACAATATTTTATCAATGTTTTCTTGTTTACCGAGCCCCCAGAAGACTCTCCCAGTTGTTTCCAGTGTGCCAAAATGTAACCCGATGGGCTTTTCTTCAGAATTCCCTTGTTTTAACTTGCTCCCATTTCAAACAATCTTTTACAAATCTCTATAGCTTCTCTTTCCTAGTGCTCTGCAAATGCACTTAGAAAATATGAGAGCACCTACACACAAGTTTTATGATATTCTCAGGGGGTTCAGTAAAATAATATCGCTGGGTTCTGCAGATCAACTCCCCTGTTGTTAGATCATAGTTTTGGTTGCAGCAAAATTTACACTGTCCTAGTATCCACGGCAGGTTCCACTGTTCAAAAGTTATTATGCACCCATATGTGAGGCTGCAAGCTTCTGGTACTGAGTGTAAAGTCCGGGTTTCAAGAGTAGGGCTACAGATATTAGAGGTTATACTTCTCTTCTAGAGCCACTGGGACACAGAGAGGGAACTCTTCTTAACCACCCATTAGCCACAGTTTACTTCTGTCTACTCCTCCCCCACCACTTAATCTTTTAACGAGAGACATATACACACACAAAGCACTTAGACACAACACAAAACAAAGGCGCTTTGTCTCAGGCCGCTCTCCTGGCGGAGAACACAGAACCGCAGATCAGGACTCCACACTAGCTTCGTATGCTATGTCTCAGTCACACAGAAACACAAACACACTTACACATGGGATCCCACACACTCACACTATGGTTTTGCTTGCCCTTCTCCTGCTTCTTATGGTAGCAGGTCCTTCCTGGCTCCCAAAACTTGGGATGCAGTGAAAACCCAGACTCACCCGATCCACCCTCAGGATTGCTAGTGGCAGCTCTGTCGGTTGGGCAGTCCCCTACTTGCAAGCCCTACCTACCAAGGGGAACTACGCTGTGTGCCAGGCATCTCTGCATGCCTTACCAGCAGCCCTGGGCCACACGTACGCCTCACAGGCCCCCTAAATTACCTAAATTTCAAGCATACTGTTTCTCCGCAGCCGGCACAGGTTGTTGTCTGTCCCCGCAGTGAGTGGATGGGAAGCGGAGCTCCTCCAGGCAAGCGGCCTGGGGTGCCTAGAATGTCTGCCCCTCAGCCGATCCTGGAGCTGAACAGAGGCCTCCTGCCTGGCTTGCCAAACTGATGCGCGGATAGACTCCACAACTCTTTAAAAGTTGTAAAGTAGGTATGCTTTTATTCAGCACTGAGACGCACGGGGATAATTCCTCAAAGTCATGCGTACCTCAGTGTTGTTTCCCTCTACATTTATAAGGTTGCACCATACGCCTATACATACTCATGTCCTATCCCCGCTTCATACTACAGTGAGCTAGAAGGTCCTTTGTGCCTGTGGAGTGCCCCCTCTGGTCATGGGCAGGGGTCTTCAAGATGAAGTAAATGAGTCTTCCTCTTCTTGAACTTTTCACCTTTTAGTCCTCACATATGGCCTAGCCATAAAGCATCTGCTTCTCCCCCTAATCAGTACATTCAGGAGTCTGCTTTTCCTTATCAATAGCTGCTTATCAGTAGAATCAGACGTCTGCTTTTCCTTGTCAATAGAACCAGGTGTCTGCTTTTCCTTGTCAATAGTTAGTGCCTTCGTTCTGCTTAGTAGGCATGATAGGTACAATACCTTTGTTTAAGCAAGTGAATTCCTCTAACCCCCTTGTACAACTCCCTTGTACAACGCTCCTGTACATTGGTGAACCCTCTGCATCATGTTCAACTTGCCATCAACCCACATATCTTTCCACAGGGCTTTCTCCAGCTTCTCATTCCCCAGTTTGTCTTTATCATTGGGATTATCATGTTCCAGGTGGAGAATCTGGCATTTCCTTTTCTTAAATTTTACATGGTTGGTGATTGCCCAGCTCTCCAGTCCACCCAGTCTCTCTATAAGGCCACTCTACACTCCACAGAGTCCACAGCTCATCCTTGTTTAGTATCAGCAAACATACTTAATAAGCATGTAATTTTTTTCACCCAGGTCAAAGAATCATAGATCATTTATGAAAACTTTAAAATTGAGCATTGAGGAAACCCCAAGGGTGACTGGCTCCAAGCTTCTCAGTCTTGGGGAGATACAAGGAGTATTTCCTGCTCTCTCAATCTCTCAAACTAAGCTTCCCCTGTTTAACCCGTTACTACTTGTACTATCACTATAGTCCTTAATAAATAGTCCCTCCCCAGTATCCTTATAACCCCCTTCAGATACTGGAAGGCTGCTATGAGGTCTCCATGCAGCCTTTGATACGTGGATACTTTATGTTGTAAAGTAGGTATGCTTGTATTCAGTGCTGAGGTGCATGGGGGATAGCTCCTCCAAAGGCTCCCTGGAGGCTTGGTCATTGTCCAAAGCGCAGAGCCAATTTCAGATGGCCTAGGTATTCGAAGGACTGGAATCAAGTCACGGTCCTTACTTCTTACTAATAGCTATGTCCTTATGTCTTGTTCTAACATACACGGCAAGTACCATAAGCATGAATGAGCAGTGATATTGTTAAGTAAACAACTTGATTTACCCCCTTGCAAGTACGATAAACATGAGCAAGCAGTAATATTTAAGCAAGCAGCTTGACCTACCCCCCCGTACGTCAATTAACCCTTCGCATCACCTTCTCTTCTCCAGGCTGAACAGCCTCAACTTTCTCAACCTATCTTCATACAGGGGGGTGCTCCAGTCCCATGATCATCCTCGTGGTCCTCCTCTGGACTTGTTCCAACAATTCCATGTCCTTTTTATGTTGAGGACACCAGAACTACACACAATACTCCAAGTGAGTTATCACGGGAGCAAGGTAGAGGGGCAGGATCACCTCCTTCGACCTGCTGGTCACACTCCTTTTGATGCAGCCCAGGATACGGTTGGCTTTCTGGGCTGTGAGCGCACACTGCCAGCTCATGCTCATTTTCTCATCAACCAACACCCCCCCCAAGTCCTTCTCTGCAGGGCTGCTCTGAATCTCTTCTATGCCCAACCTGTAGCTGTGCCTGGGATTGCTCCGACCCAGGTGTAGGACCTTGCACTTGTCATGGTTAAACTTCATAAGGTTGGCATCAGCCCACCTCACAAGTGTGTTAAGGTCCTTCTGGATGGCATTCCTTCCCTCCAGCGTATCAAGCGAACCACACAGCTTGGTGTCATTGACAAACTTGCTGAGGGCGCACTCAATCCCACTGTCCATGTCACTGACAAAGATGTTGAACAAGATTGGTCCCAACACCGATCCCTGAGGGACACCACTTGTTACTGGTCTGCAGCTGGACATTGAGCCATTGACCACAACTCTTTGCATGCAGCCATCCAGACAGTTTTTTTATCTACCGAGTGGTCCATCTATGAAATTGATGTCTCTCCAATTTAGAGACAAGGATTTCGTGTCGAATGCTTTACACAAATCCAGGTAGATGACATCCACTGCTTTACCGCTGTCCATCAGTTCTGTAGCCCCATCACAGAAGGCCACCAACATCCTGGACAACATCCCCATATTGTTCCCAGGCTGCCTGTCCTTGCTTCCGCCTTTTATAAGCCTCTTTTATCCTTCGAATTTTCTTCAGCAGCTCCTTATCTATCCTGTCTGTAACAGATCCCCACAGTAATGTCTCCCATCACTGTTCTCCCTTTCACCCTGACCCACAAATTCTACTGACTGCTCACCTGTCCACAGACAGAGTTCCATACTCTCCAGCCTATCCCTAACATAAATAGGAATTGCCCCTCCCCATCTGCTGGGCCTGTCTTTTCTAAAGAGGCTGTAACCTTCCATTCCAACACTCCAGTCACTGGAACCATCCCACCATGTTTCTGTGATGCCTATTATATCATACCCCAGTAGACGTGCACACACCTCTAATTCCTCTTGTTTGTTTCCCATGCTATGGGTGTTTGCATTGAGGCATCTGAGCCGAGCTCCAAATGAAGCCTGCTCATTGGCTGGAGCAGCTGGAGTATCTCTACATTGCTCCAAGCATTTATTATAGGTGCTGGCAACTGACTGAGTGTGTTGGGATAGAATGATGCCCCCCTCCCCCAACACATCTAGTTTAAAGCCTCCTTGACCAGTCTGGCAAGTCTCCTACCAAAACCTCTAATGCTAAGATAAGCATTGGGCAAGACTTGGTCAAAACTGGCCAGGCGGTAGTTACGGCTGGGCAGAGAAAAAGCTACACAAAGCTGACGGTAGCCGTTTCCCGCCCCTCTCCTAGGGGCCGTCCCATGCATTTGAGGCCCGTCACAACAGCCCGGTCTGGTCCACAGGGATTGCGCCAAAACACAGGACGCCTCCATTATTCAGCTTAGCCACGAAGTCACAGGTCGGCCCCAACTCTACTTTCAACCCCGCCCCTCCACTATTACCGCCGGCGGAAGTAGTCTTCGGCGCACTAGAAAAACGTCATGCGCGCAGGGTCTGCCGGGATTTGGCGGGTGGCAGACGAGCGGTTGGCCGCCTTGCGCCTTGTCTCCGTGCGCGGAACCCGGTTCCCTGTCCCGCCGTTCCTGCCGGCGCCGCCATCGCCATGCCCACAGCCATGATCCCCGCGGCGCCCACCGCTCAGGAGGCCCTGGAGATCGCGGGCCGCATCATCGATCGGCAGATCCAGGATGATCGCTGCTACCCGGACCTGTCTGAGCTGCTGGCCGTGCCGGCGCCTGGTGAGGAGCCCTGTCCTGCCCGTAGCCTCCGGCACTAGACGCCTGAGCCTCCCCGGGTCCCGGGCCTCGCCGAGACCTCCTGTAGGGCGGCTTTGTCCGGTGCTGCCCGGCCTGCGGCGCGGCATCTCTCCGTCTCCTGGGGGGCTACCGACCGCCAGATGGCAGAAGCCGGGGCCAGCAGCCGCGGGCCCTACGTTCTCCGGGAGCGCGTCATGGCTGAGCCCGCGGCTCCTGAGGCTTGAAGGGTGGAGGGAGGAGACCGTATAGTGAGCGCTTTGGTGCAGGGTGGAAGTGGTGGGTGTGAGATCTCTCCGTGGCAGGGTGTGCGCTGCAGGAGCAGTGTGCTTTGGTTGGCTCCGCTGTCCCATTTCCCTCCAGAAAGTGAATAAACTAGCCCTTTCTTTTATATCTGTTCTGAAGATTATTCAGAATGTTCTTAGGGTCACTAAATGTCCAGCACCATCCCTACGTTACAAGCAGCCTCAAAAACTCTTAAGCCTCCTTAACTGGCTTTCATTTTTTTATAGCTGTATGTCACACGTAGTTACAGTGTAAGGTATATCTCTCAAACATTGGTTTTGTTTTCCTTAAAACACGCCAGTATTTCCTACTTATTGGTGCCTACTGTCTGGCAAAGTGGGCTGTGAAGAGCTAGCTGCTCCAGAGCTGTATGTGACCTAATACAGATGTAGGAATGCCAGGTTGAAACAAGGAGTATGTTTTCTGTTATGCTATAATGTGATGTGAATGGCTAAAGAGTAACTGCCCTAGCAGCCTCATGGGTGCACATCAAATAAAATAATGGGCCTATGTGGGTATTTTAAATTGTATTGGGAGTACAGATTAGCTCTTCGGTGAAGGAATTTGCCTTGTTGATATGCATATTTAATGTCTGGCCATATGAATGCCTCGGGCAACATAGTTTAGTTTGAGGCATCCCTGCCATGGCAGGGGTGTTGCAACTAGATCATCTTAAAGTCCTTTCTAACCCTAACCATTTTATGATTATATGATTCACAGTAAAAAGGGGGTAAAGAGTAGGCTGGGATCCAAATGAGTTACTGTAAGAGTTTGTTTGCAAATCTTTGCTCATGTCTGATTTGAGATACAGGTTTATTGTTGAGTGCCCTGTGCCTACAGAAACCTTGGCTCACACATATCTTGTGAATAGTGTCATTTATATGCTTAAAAGGTTCTTCAGATCAAGGCTTTTCTCTGTTTGTTTTTTTGGTTGTTTTTTTTTTAATAGTTTGAAGGGCTGTCCTATTTACCTGGAGTAAATTGGGAAATATGATTAGTCTAATTTGGATTTCACAGATAGATTCAGGAGCAGTTAGGTTAAGACGGAGAATATAACCTTACTTGGGGGGGGGGAGGGGAAGGAATTCCTCATTCTTTGTAAGAATCCTGATTTTTTTTATTGTTATTACTTGCAGGTAGCCCTACTGTTTCTGGTATGTCAGATATGGATTATCCTTTGCAAGGACCAGGTTTGCTGTCAATACCTAATCTTCCAGAAATCAGTGCAGTCCGCAGAGTCCCACTTCCCCCAGAGCTAGTGGAACAGTTTGGACGTATCCTTGTGAAAAATGCTGTGTTAGATTGCCTAAGTGATAATGTTAGAATCAAATTTTTTTTTTTTTCTCCAGAATTTTCTTTCATGGTATTTCTGTCAGAGTCCCATAATGAACTTTGATGTTGTTCACGTTCCCTTCTTAACACTCTTAAGTGACAACAAGATCCATTTTAATGGAGTTGCTGGTGGAACTAGTGCATGTATGAAGAACTTTTAATGTTTATGGTAAACAGTTTGTGTACTAGTGTATATAAAGTAATACTATTTCTTTTCTAAACGCTCCAAAGGGGATTTTGCCTTTGCTAGCCAAAATGCATTTAGTTCTTACATCAGCAGAGCTTCAGATATGCAGTGCAATTGCATGATGGGAGTATTTCCAGAAATCAGTAGAGCTTGGCTGACTATTGACAGTGACATCTTTATGTGGAACTATGAAGATGGGTATGTAAAGTATGCATTCTTGGAGGGCATATGGTATTATTGGTATTACCATGGAATTAAGTGACTGCAGTAAGGAGAGATTGTTTATTGGTAGCTCAGAGGTGTGGCAGTCGGTCTATCTGATTTTTTTCAGGTTTTACTAAAAGTTTTAAATAGTAAGGGTTTAAGGATTTTTAAGAGTTAGTAATATTGCTGCCAAATCATCTTGAGGTAAAAGAAAGGGTTTTGCTTAGGGTTAGACATAGCTAACCCTAAACTTAACTGCTGTATTTATGCTGTGACTTTGCTTATTCAAAAAAAAAAAAAAAGGTAGAAAAAAATTACACTAATTGCCTAAGTTTTCTAAGTAGATTTAGTAAGTACTCTGATACATGTACAGTTGCTGATAATTTCCACAATGGTGATACAGCATTAATACTTAGAAGTATTGCGATTGAAGCTCTCCTGCCTACTTTATTTTAAAGATGTATAAAACTGAAAATAACTTGAGTATATTTTCAAATGGCAGTGATATGTTTGTAATTTGCAGGTTTTCTTTTTTCTTTGCCTATGTAGTAAGAATTATTTAGTAAGAATTGCTTTCTACATATTGTTTCATTTCCTGAAAAGATTAAAGTTCAGATGGTGGCTCACATAGCTCCTATCCATGCATTTACATTGTGTCACAGTGTATTAAATACATTCCCCAAATAAAACAACACTGCATGCTGTTACTCATGAGGTGCTGGGGAGTAGGTTAGGAATTCTTGATTTAGGTAATTTTAGTGGGGGAGAATCTTTCTCCATCTTGATGTGAATCCGTATTGCAAATGAAGCACTGTGTAATTCAGAGTATGAATTAACAAAATCAGAAAATCGAAAAAAATGCAGATGGGCATCAGTTTTGACACTTAGCTGTAGGCACTCCAAGCAGCTCAAATGACTGCCTATATAGTTTTGTTGTGAAACTTCTCTGTCATTATATTCTGCTAAACCTTTCACTCAAAGCAAAAGATGTAGATGGCTTCAGAGTGTTAAAATAATTATTGTTTAAATATACAGAATCTGATTTAATTAGCTTTATGTGATACTATACAACAAGTTTTATGCAAGTTGGTTTGTTTGCTTTTCTTTTTTGTCGACAGGGGAGATTTGGCTTATTTTGATGGACTTAGTGAAACTATTCTTGCAGTGGGTCTTGTAAAGCCAAAGGGAGGTAAGAAGTACATGACAGTAACTAGAATTAGGCAGTTACTGCACCTTCTATATATGCTTTATATATATATATACACATACGTAAAAATCTGTATATATGTAAACACATGATACATGGTTTTGTTTTGGGTTTAAAAACATGAATTCAATTACAAGCCAAAAATAATACATAATCAATCATTTTTTTCCACATCATACTCTAATATTGTGTTGTTCATAACTTTACACATTCAAGTGATAATTTCCATGAGATCCTGATTTCTAGGTGTTCCAGTTCTTTTGGTAGCTAATGCCCAGATAACATTGAAGTCACAGCTGAATTGGCAATAGGACTGAGTTTAAAAGAAGTATGTTTATTAGAAAAATGTAATTTTAAAGATCCTTTACTTCATGAACTGGAAGCTGAACCAATGACTGAAACTCCTTCCTGATTCTAGAGTTCGACAGATCGTTCTGTCTTGAATATGAGGCTATTTCCTCTAGTCAGTCTGTATGTCTTGTGGACACATTGGATACGACATTTGATCTGAGAGGCTGACTGCAAACCAATATTTTGTTTTCTCTTTCTTAGGTATCTTCCAACCACATGTACGACACTTACTTGTTTTGGCTACCCCTGTGGATATTGTGATTTTAGGGCTCAGTTGTGCTAATATACAAGGAGGTAATTCTCTCTTCCTCTTATCTTCCCATCTCAGCTATCAATGCATTGTGCATTAACAAATAAACATATTTTTATTAGCAACCATTTAAAAATAATAAATAAAGAAAATGACCTTGTGTGAAGAGCCTTGCTGATTCTTAAATCATATTATGGACAGGGGGAAGTAGTTTTTATGGGGTGTGCACTTGCTGAAACTTGGACTCCCATAGGAGCATTGAATTGCATTATTCACCTGTTTAACATAAAAAGAGATTTTAAAAACAGATACTCCTGTTAATTAAGCAGCATATTGGAGAGACAGAGAAGAGATGGAGCATGAATCTTTGAGCTGGTGAACGCAGGTCATTAAGCTGGTTGGCATTTGTATTCCAACCACAGAACTGAGAACCTGATAAGACTTTTTTTTTAATGCCATATATATTAATAGAGAAAATACAAAATTGTTTGGAGAAAGTAAGAGTATTATGATCTTTTGCTCTATTTTTATACTATCTTGATGTGAAAGACAAAAAAAAATAGAAATCTGTGGTATGGACTTGTTGCTATTTAGAGGAGATGACAATGTATAGAAATTGGGAATACTGCATTTTCTTATTTGGAAACATAAAGAGAATTTGCTGTACGTTTGTTTTTTTTTTTTTTAACCAGATTTGTTACTCTGCAGTTCACTTTGGAGAACACCTAGAACATGTTCAGTATTTATGAAAATTACTATTCTGTTTTCTGAAATGCTTCTTATCACAGACCCATAATATTTCTTACAGCAACTTAAAATCTTAAAGAGGATTTATTTATTTATTTAAGGTGCTGGATCGCTTAATGACAGTATGTCTGGTGGAATGCAGCTGCTGCCAGATCCTCTCTATTCACTCCCAACTGACAATACTTGCGTTATGGCAATAACATCCAGTGATAACGGGCGTATCTTTTTGGCTGGAAAAGATGGCTGCTTATATGAAGTAGCATATCAGGTGACTATATTTTTCATTATTTCATGGTTGTGGCATCTAGGCATTAAAAGTTCTAAAACAGTCAGGTTTGCCATCTTTTTTTTTACATAATTGTGCATGGCTTGGTTGTACAACAGTTTTGACAACTTAGTGTAGATGCATTTTCTTTGGAGGAGTAGCAATTACATGAGGAATAGCAATGTAGCATTGGTCAACTTCAAAAATAAAATTGTGACATTCTCCACCCTTTTTCATGTAAAATTTTCCTTTTAATGGTCACCTTTTGTGATCACCTGTTTCTTTCACTCGAATAGTACATTTTCAATTAAGTCAATGGTGTGTAGTTAGATTTTTGCTTGCTTTCACACTTGTCCTGTTAGTAATTTATATTAACTACTGTTGTTTGGGGGGGGGGGGGTTGTGTGTGTGTTTCTTTGTTTTTCTTTCAACACAATATTAACTTTAAATTGTAGGCTGAAGCAGGCTGGTTTAGCCAACGCTGTAGAAAAATTAATCATTCAAAAAGTGCGCTGTCTTTCCTTATTCCTTCATTGCTACAGTTCACATTCTCAGAGGACGGTAAGTACTGATACTAAAGCCATAGCTAATAATTTTATGTAACCTTTTAAAATAATACTACCACGAAGTCAGACTGAATAGTTTCCTCATTCGAAGCATTTAGTTACTGCCAATGACACTTGCAGTGGTTGATGGTTATAAAAATCAGGTCACCTGTGTATCTAGTTCCGGATATAGACACAAAAGCCTGGAAAGTTTGACATTTGTCACTAAAGTTAGTGTTCTCTAGTACAAAACTAGTATGTCCTTAATGGGATCACTGCAAACTGTAGAATCTGTAAGTAATGATTTTATTCTGTTTCACTGTTAAGTGAAAGAAAAATTAATGTGAAAATATAAATTTTTTTACTTTTTTTTTTTTTTTTTCATTTTAGTTTACTAATGATTTGTGAAATTGATTGCATTTTAAATCACTTCTGGTGGAAGTCCGGTGTGCATCTTCTGAAGTTTTTGTTAACTTACGATTAATTATTTTATATTCTGTCTTAAACTTGTTTTCACCAAATTCTGTGTTGATTTGCTGGTTCTCCCTTTCTCGGCCCCCTCACCAGATCCTGTAGTTCAAATTGCCATTGACAACTCTCGAAATATCTTATACACCCGCTCAGAAAAAGGAGTGCTGCAGGTATGTGCCTTCTTCTACTGAATGTTGGCTGTGTTAATAATGTGAATGTAACTTACAAGTTTTCCTCAATACTTGGGAATTCCATGTAGGTATGTCAGGATAATAATCCAGTTTATCTTTCTGTAAAAAGTGTGCTGAAGACCTAAAATACTTCCTTCTGAGGAAAGAGTGGCCTTTTGGTCTTCCCCTCAATTTTATATTAATGTGAGGATATAGTAAAAGCAGTTTGAATTGCTGTTTGATTGGCAAGGCTTTATTAATTAATTCACCTGTAAATTGCTAAAGCTGTATTATTGAATTGCAGGTTTATGATTTGGGACAAGATGGTGAAGGAATGACCAGGGTTACTTCTCTTTCACAAAATGCTATAGTGTCTGCTGCTGGGAGCATTGCCAGGTATGTTTATGACAATTGCAAGGTCGGAGGTTCTCTTTAAGGCCAATAGTTTCATGCTGTATTTTTGAAGACTTTAGTTTGCTTATTTCTTTGCATGGAGAGTATATCTTTTTTTTGTGGTTTGGTTTTGTTTCCTAGAACAATAGATCGTTCTGTATTTAAGCCTATTGTTCAAATAGCAGCAATTGAAAATTCTGAATCCATAGACTGTCAGCTACTAGCAGTCACACATGCAGGTAAGAAAAAAATGCTAATTGCCCCCCTTTTAAACTAATAAATGGCATTTGCATGGTTTAGCAAAATTGTGACCTGTTTTTCTTTTGCTCAGGCGTACGACTGTACTTTAGTACTTCACAATTTAAACATCCGACAGCTCGTCCCTCCATGTTAACCTTGGTTCACATCCGTTTGCCACCTGGATTTTCAGCTTCTTCTAATGTGGAGAAGCCCTCAAAGGTTCACAGAGCTCTTTATAGCAAAGGTAAGTAGTGGGGCACAGCTCATGTGAGATTGACTCTTCTCTGTGTATGTGTGTATCACAGTCATTTGACTGTGGGGAGATTTTTTGAAGTGGTAGGTTGTCATGCAAAGAACTCTGTTCATGTGTTATTCAACTTCTTTTCTTCTAATCTCCCCTGAAGTAGACTTAATGTGTTCAAAATTCGACTACATGTCCTAGCTATGTGTTATTAGTTCTTGAAAGCCGGGAGTAGAATAGGCTTCTTAACTATTTAGTGCCTTTCATGCTGAGTTTAGCATTTGCTGGTTATTTTTTTAACTGATTAAGCTACCGTTACCATATAAGATGCCAAGCAGCTGCTAGATGGTTCCACTTTTAAGTCACTTCTGATTGTAAGCTGCTTTTTAAAGAGTGCTGCAGAAAAGGTAGGGGGCTTTGTGTCTCTATGATGCCGACCTTTTTAGTCATATGCAGTGATTTTTATCCTTTAAGTCATTTCCAGACATTTTTAACTCCATGATCAGTTCAAACATCTCATTTTTGAGTCATGTTAAACCTATTATAGCCTCATTTTTGTTTATACTTGTTAGAGTAGATGGCAAGTAATGTTAAAAGTGACTTTCTGGAGAACCCTGTGACATACAAACTCAGGAAATAACGTTGTATCATTAGGACTTAAAGATTGATTTTTACTAAATGAGAAATGAATGAATGAATGAATTTGGATCTAACACATGATTACTGCTTCTAATGCAAGCTTAATATTGCTCTTCTTGCTAGGGGTCCTTCTGATGGCAGCTTCAGAAAATGAAGATAATGACATTCTGTGGTGCATTAATCATGATTCTTTCCCTTTTCAAAAGCCAATGATGGAAACACAGGTACTAAAGCAAACTTTTATACAGTTTTGATGGAATCTAGATTCTATTTTTTTCTTTCTGATAACAGATACTTGAATAATGCTATCTGCATGAAATGGGTAGTTCATAGAGAACTTTCATGAGGAGTTTGGAAACATTTACAAAGCTACTAATAGATACACTGCAAATTAAAAAAAGACAATTTTGTCAATGAATGGTAACTGATATCTTAATAGGAATTCCTACTTCAGCCATACTTTCTAGCTTGATGACTTGAAGACTTCTAGTTAATATTTTTGAAAGTGCTGTTATCTGTAATATGCTGCATATTTTGCTTAAGCACGGGAAGACATGGTTCACAGTCCATAATGTTGTTTGCTCATTCTAAAATTTGGCACAAATTGTTTAAAATGTAGGTGGTAGAGACTTGGGTTTCTTTATTTAAACTAATGTGCTACATCTTTGTTAAATTTCAAACAGATTGTTTTTTGGTGTTTTATTTATTTATTTATTTATTCCCCCTTTGTTTTTCCTAATTGTAACCTTAGTAGGTTTGTAAGAGGTGGCTGAAGCTGGGTAGTTGCCCTCTACATCAGTTCAGGGAGAACATTTCATGTACTGCAGCTCTGAAGGAAGCTTGAAGTCTTGTGCTGAAGTAAAGGAGTAATGTCAAAAATAGTATTATGGGAGGAGCAGTGATAGAGTTGGAGTGAATGGAGAGAATGTGCAAGTTAAGTTTCAAGATAAGGAGAGAATGTGCAAATTAAGTTTTAAGGTCAGGAGAAAATGTGCAAGTTAAGTTTCAAGGTCAAGTTTTTATTGGCTGTTATGAGTAACTTACAAAAAAGTTTTATAATTAGTCCAGATTGCTTCCCTGCAAAAGCATACCGGCTCTCTTTTTCCCAAGGCATTTGCTTATTTTCTTTGGGCTTCCTCATGTCAAGAGTAGTTTCTATTCTGTGTAAATTCAAATGTAAATAGTAAAACATCACCATGGATGTACAAAATCTATGTCTGCTACCCGACTTTTGATAATACCTGTTGTTCAGATGACCACCCGTGTTGATGGACATTCTTGGGCTCTTTCTGCTATTGATGAATTTAAAGCTCAGAAGATAGTAACACCGCTAAATAAAGACATTATTCCAATAACTGATTCACCTGTAGTTGTGCAGCAACACATGCTGCCATCTAAGAAGTTTGTTCTGCTTTCAGCTCAGGTGAGTATTAATTTTC
Source organism: Neopsephotus bourkii (assembly GCF_033783945.1). NCBI lineage: Eukaryota > Metazoa > Chordata > Aves > Psittaciformes > Psittacidae > Neopsephotus > Neopsephotus bourkii. Next base: position 77,521 of record NW_026901460.1, read on the forward strand.
TAATATAGAGAATCAGTAAAGGAAATACGAAGTTGGAAGTCTGACCTAAACCTGTAAATGGTTATTCATTTTGAATATGTTTTAAGGATTATATTCTGAACGTAAGAAGAATTAAGGAAGAAGACCGCTGAAACCAGTTGGAACTAGGCATAAGATCCTTTACAACCCTAACCGTTCCATGATTATACTTAAATTTATTCAAAGCTTTTGGGCCAGCTCCCTTTGGGTATCAATAGGTTTTACTGGTCTCCAGAGACTGTTGCAGTACAGATCGTCTGAGAAGTTCTTAAAACCTTGGTTATGCTCTGGATTATATGAAGTTGAAACAGACATTTGCCTGCCCAGAAAGAATAGCTTGAGTAATACTGTTGGCAATTGGAATTTCAATGAATAATTTCTGTCTTTGTCGTAGAAAAGTCCCAGAGATTTGTTTTGGTTTGGGCTTTTTTTTTTTTTTTTTCAAAGGGCTTTTAAAAACAAAACCCACAAAAAGAAAAAAGACGTTAACTCGCCTAATTCTCTTTTCTGATTACATTGAGCGATATTTTAGGTCATTTAAGTATCTTAACTGACAGACAAATTTAAAAAAAAGTTTAATCATTAATGTCTTGTAATTTCTAGACTTAAATTTGCCTGTTTTTAAAGGCAGCTGTTTTGTTAAAGGTACTGATTGGACCTTCTACAGTAGCTAGTATGGATGCAGGCAAGGTGATACAAATCTAGTCTTGCCATGACTTTGATCCTTGATTTTTCAAGCATATTTTCCAGACAGTTTCAAGGATTTGCAAGATATATACAGCTTTGATGTCGTGTATATAATTCCTATACGTTACATTGTATGCTTCATGTTAGGCTAAGAACCTCAAAATTAATTCCGTTTATGGAAGTTCATAACCTTTGCAGTGTTTTTCCAGCCTTTCCTAGACTCACTAGAGAATTTTCTGCATGCAAATGCGGACTGGGCTTTAGGCACCACTCATGTTATACTTTGACCTGCTGGCAAAGCAAATTCAGAAGGCTAAAGATAAGCATTGTGGGAAGCGAACGTTGGGATGGCCAGAGTAAAGGCAGCTTCATTCTGACTTATTCTGGGTTACTTTTAGGGGAGCTTTATGTTTCATAAGCTCAGACCTGTCGATCAGCTGCGCCATCTGCTTGTTAGCAATATAGGTGGAGATGGAGAAGAGATTGAAAGATTTTTCAAGTTGCATCAGGTAAATCTATGTAAATCTAATCAATTTCTTTAGCTTTTTTTTGTTGTTGCTATAAACATCTAATTAATATTTCATTCATTGGTTAAAGTATCAGTTTTTTCTCCTGTATTGTCTACATAAGATTGTATAATGATTTCTCATTTTATGGTAGCTAAGAATGTAAGTCTAATTCACTTTTTCTAAAATTCCTATGTCTTGTATGCAGAAGCATAATGTAGTTCTTGATTTCAGAAAAGCATGCATCTAAGAGTAGGGGAGGAAGAGTTTCTAAGAAGGCTAAATTCCTACCACTGTAAGATGTTTTTACATTTTGAAGGCCAGTAAGATGTGTAGTATTGGTCTGGTTTTCTTTTTTTGTTTACGGCAAATAATAAACAAGCAGGAAGGAAGCTGTCATGGATTACAGTTTTGACTAGTACTGGTTAGTATCAGTAGTGAATGTTCACTGTAATCTACTCTCTTGTACTTTGGTAGGATATACTTAGTGATATTTTAAATTTATTAGAATATGCAATCCATTATTTGTATAGTTGTTTTTTTAATATATGTTGATGTAGAAAATGCATGAGTCTTAGTCATATGTAGTTGACAGGCATGGGGAATGTTTCCTACCAGTAGGCATACTGAGTTTGCAAAAACTGCGTAACCGATACTTACCTGCTATGATGGCATGCCTCACTATAATTCACTTCCTGTCTATATTAATTGGGAAGAGCTGATTTCCTTGCCTTCTAAATAAAATGATGCAAAAAGTATTTACTGTTTAATTGTTGAGCAACATAACTCCTATATATTTCTCACCAACTTGATAAAGCTGTTGAACTAGTAATATAATATGCTCTAGGAAGATCAGGCCTGTGCCACTTGCCTTATCTTGGCATGTTCTAATGCTGCCTGTGATAGAGAAGTATCTGCCTGGGCCACTCGAGCGTTCTTCAGGTAAGTTTCAATTCTGGGGGGTTGTTCTGAATATTGTACCCACTAAGTAATTGTACAGGCTTTTTAACGTGCTGCCTGAGACAGCACTGTTTCAAAATAAGCATAGACTTGCTAAACCTGGTAGCATATGCTTTTGCACTAACTTAGGGCTCATAAACAAAGGAAGCTTCCTATAATGATTTCTGCTTAATACTCCTCTTGGCATGCTTGCATTCCACATGTAGAGGAGGCTACTGAAAATGTTTAATCTGTTTGAAATGCAGTTATCTATACTTCACAGTACCTCTGACCATTTAAATACAACGTGTAGAAGTATCTTTAATGAGACCAACTCACTACAAATTGAGTGAAGAAATACTAGCCTCCATTCTGGAGGATTCATTTGTTATCTAGTATATTAAGTACTGCGTATCTTAGGTATGATGCAGACTTATGTATTTGAATTAGCTGCCTTAAACAACTTGGTATGTTGTAGATATCTTGGCTGTCCTCACAGGGCATGTAGTCTGGAGGAAAAGAGGGTTTTGATAAAAAACAGCTGTTGAGAGTGATGATAAAATATACAGCTTTGACTGTATGGTTGTGCAAGATTTTGAATGTTGTGTCTGCAAAAGCTTGCTTGTTCTTTTGCAGAACATGTGCAGGTATTATATCTAATCATCTATTTTCAGTAGGGTGCGAATATTTGCTCTTTGTTATCCGAGGGAAAAGGCGGGTAACTCTAGAAAGATCGGTGTTAGCAAGGAAAAATATTACAAAGTGCTCATGTAGCACTGTTGGAGAGAGGTGAATAGAAGTTATATTTTGACAAAAGTATCACACAGAATATTTCTGAAATGTTATGCTAATGGATTTTTATTCCCCATTTTAAAAGACCCTCAAAACTACTGTTAATCCTCAAAGACATGAAAATTAAATTAACTCTGTATGAAGTATAAGGAATTTTTGTCTTTTCACATAAATTTTAGGTATGGTGGAGAAGCGCAAATGAGATTTTCATCAGTTCCAAGCAACATTGCACCTATTCCTGGTTCTCCTGTTCCTATGAGTAAGTAGCAACCATTTTATGGTTTGGACAGGGTTTTTTTTCCTCCATAAGTATGCTGTATTTTGTCTCCTCACAAGTACCTGTGTTCTTACTGTCTGAAATAGTCCTTAATTTTCCACTCATTGTCTAATTAACTACATGGCTTTTTTCAATTTGTCTTGACTGATTTTTGGAGTCAGTGAGAGGGTGATGTGATCTCAAAATTTATCTGAATGTTGCATTTAATCTGTTAAGATTATGTGAAGAAGGTATGTATTTGTTGCTGCCAGAGGCACTTCATCAGCCAAAGATCAGTTCATCAGTGCTGTATTTCAGACTTCACGAAGATTGTTCTGTGGCTGTAACAGAGTATCTTCTGACAGTGTCACTGTCATACCTCTGCAAATACTGCTTATGACAAGAAAACAAAAGTTTTGGTCAAGAAACGGGTTAGTTGTTTAGAGTGGTTTCTTCCTGTAAAAGCTTCAGCATGTGGTATCTGCTTGAGTTGTCAGTGCTACCTACAGATGAGAAGACGGTCTGCTGTTTCTCCTCAGAATTTGATGGTAATTGGAGTGGAAGCCTTTCTGTATTACTCAGGTTCACTTAAATGTCTACATTGCTTCAGGATTTACTCAATTCCAGATCTTAAGGGTTTTTTTAAAAAGAAATTATGAAGTTGGAACTTCTAGTTTTGAATTACTGAATTTAATGATTTTTAATTTATTTTTTTTTTTTCAATCAGGAGCTCATTAATTTCCAAGCTCTTAACCCTTACCTGATATGTAGCATTCCATTTTACACATCAGACTTGGGGAAAAAACTTGATTGCCCAGAATACAAAGAAATTCTATTTCAATCTATTTTTAACATATATCCAAATTACTAAGTTCTGGAGAAATTAGGAACTGGGATGGAGTTCTGAAAAAACAGTTGACCCGTTTTGAGGTGGGGTTTTGTTTTGTTTGGTTTTGGTGGTTTTTTTTTTTTTTCAGAATTCTTAGCTAGTATTAAAGCACCAGAAGGAGTGGCTATTTTTAATGCATCAGTGGCATCACTTTCCAAGCCTGATGTTGTGGAACAATAGCAATATGGGCAGGAGCTGAGGCAGGGCATAAGAATGTAAAATGAAATCTGATTTGGAGAGGACAGCAGCTGTGGGAAGAGCAGGTGCTAGAAACAGACTGAGAATGAAAGTAATGTCTGAAGGAAGTTATAAGAAGCTCTGTAATCAACATGGTGACTCCTTTTATAAGTAAATATATTTTTCCCAAGCCTAAATGTTTGACTATTTTTATCATTTGCTGTTATACATGCCTTTTGAAATTAAGTATCAAACCACATTTTTCCATTTTGCTTCAGTGTCAGCTCCACGTGGAAGATGGCACCATTCTTCTGCTACTCCTTACTCCGTTTGCTCAAAGGGTAGAGAACAGTCATGTGAAATTAAGATTCGGGTATTGTGGTGTCCTGTGTGGTGGGTCAGACAGCACTGACAGAAATGGATTAAAACACCTTGAAGTTCTGCATGTGATACTACATTACAATAATGTTAGCATTAAAAAGCCAGGCACCTTTAACTTGGTACCCTCCTGTTCTCACTGTTGAAAGTCTAGCTGTGCATTCGCATGCTGCTTTTCTGCAAGTTTGTGGTTTGGCACACAGGAGAATGTGCTCTGAGAATGCATTTGCACTGTTTAGGGAAGGAGTTTGTTACCCTTTATGCAATCGTATGTTGCCAGGTTGAGAGAACTGCAGTGATTAAGGCAAGAGAGACAGATTCATTGATGAAAGCCAGACGTCCAGAGACACTTTTCTTGCCCTTTTGTCATGTATCGTCCTATGTGCTGGTAGTACGCGAACGTTTCTGTAGATAACCACATGTGTTCCTGATATTTTGGGGCTTTAAGTTAGGTATTCAGACTTAATTTACAGAAGGGTTGAGTATTCACTTCAGCTGAATCTGTGGACAATCTCAAACTGAATATTCTAAGTTAATGTTGCTGTGGTATTTGTGCAACTGCCCTATGTAACAATTAAGAACTATAATACCGGTTTCTTTGAGCTGAGTGCTTTGATGGTAAAATTCATACTGTTTGGAAAGATCTAAATGACTGAAAGTGAGTGCTTTAATACGTGCCCATATGAGGAATGGAAACAGTCAGAATGTACTGAACAAGAAGTAGTATATGGACAGTACTGTATTGGCTGCAGGAAACAGATGGTATGCAATAAATACAATGTGAATGCTGGGAGAGAAAAAAAAAATGCTTTAATAACTGCTCTTGAAGGAAGCATATCCATTTGGTTCACTTATGGGGTATTGGGTTGACGAAGTGAGTGCAGTCTGGTACTTAACTGTAAAAAAGCCCTGTTGGAATAGTTCTGACTTTAAAGTACTTTTGCTGCTCTTGCACAGGGATTTTATGGGTTATACTTTGGTTCAGTTTTGGTTGGTTATTTTAAACAAATTTACCATTACTTCTTTCTCCTTTTAGGTTCCTCCTTGTCTGTTGATACTCCATGTCCTAATCTTAGCTTTCTGACAACACCTAGGCAAGGTAACACCTTTGCTGGCCAAATGAAGAAAAAATTTTCCTTTTTTTTTTTTTTTTTTTTTTTTTTTACCTAGGCTTTTTTATTTGCATTCATATGAGTGATATGTACCTGCTTTTACCCTAGGTTTACAACCTTCTGGGAATTCCATGTCTCACGCTGGTGCTGGAATGATGGGCCCTGAGATAGTATTCTCTGGAAGGCACAATGGCATCTGCATATACTTTGCACGGATTATAGGGTGAGGTGTTTGTATATAAAGAGGTTCTGTCACTCAATTTGTTCCATAGTTTTTCTTTCCCTTAATGCTTGTAGGGGATGAATCCTATTTTAATAGCATTTAAATTTGAAATCAGTAAAGTGCATTTTGATGTTGTGTTTGAAGTACCCATTGATATAATACCTCCTCTTCTTCGCTGTCTTAATAATACATTCAGTGAATAGCTGGGACAGGAAATTTGCTTAGATGTTGATCCAGCAATTGAGTCTATATGCACAAATCAGTGCAATGAAGCAAGACTAAAGAGGATTCTGTTGAGTCCTGGGTTGCTAAACACCCCAAGCAAGAACAGAGCTCTTCACATGTTAGTCATCTTTTTGCATGCTCGCCTACACTATTATGTCCAGAGAATAATACCAGCCTATATCTAAAGTATGATTAAAGTTTTAAAATTTGAAACTTTCTCAATTATCTATATCTGTTACATATTATATCTATATCATTATACATTACTGTTCAGTAATGTATAATGATAACTTTTTTTTAATTGTTTAGTTGTCATTCAAATTAAATCCTTGCTTTACACCTTGGAGTAAAAAAAACATTACCATTTCTTTCTGAAGATGTTATACATTACTGAAATTAATTGGCATTTAACACTGTTAACACAGTACTGTTTTTTGTGTTGCAGAAATATTTGGGATGGCAGTATAGTTGTGGAGAGAGTTTTCAAAAGTGGCAGTCGAGAAGTTGTTGCAGTATGTAAAAGATAATTCTGTATTTTTAAATGTTCCTTACAGTACATGTCTGAAGCCCTGTTATGCTTATGTTCTCCATTATAGATCGATGAGAAAAAAAAAATTGTCATTTCAATTTTTGCTTAAGTTCTGTGCTCTTAACTGAGGAGTAATTTTAGGTTTTAATTATTTTTAAGCTACTATTTTAAATTGTACTTTTTAGGAAACCTGTCTGTAATTTGTTCTTCGTTGTTAATTGGCAATGGCCAGTCTTCTCCATGTTCAGTGATTTCATTTCATTTATGCTTGCCCCCTCCAGACAAAGCCTGAAATTTAAATGGATTAGAGAAGCATTGCAGTTACATGACAGTATAAAAAAAAAAAAGTCCAGCATCTTCCTAACATAATCTCTTAGTGTTTCACTTTTTGTCCATGTCAAAATAACAAGATCTTTTCTGGCTGAGTAATTTCAGCAATGCAAATTAACTACTACATGAGCTTTCCTCCTACAGTTATAAGGTAACTGGGAGACTGTGGAAGATGTTGACAGTCATACGCTGCCATTGTTTCAGTTCAGAGTTGTATATAGTAGAACACAGCTTATTTAGGTATCAGAAGGGCAAAGAACGTGGCACCTTGAATACTGTGTATGTTTAGTGGACTATTGCCTCTTCAACTGTGTCCCCCCACCTTAGTGACTGTGGTGTAACAATGTTGTGCTCTAGTGGCAGCATTACTGTTATTCTAGTTAATTGTTGAAACCTCTCAGTGTTTGTATTTTTAGTGGCTTTAGCTAAAAATTGTAAAAGTTTGGAAACTACGCTTTCTATAAAGAAGTCTGTTTTCTTTTGCAGGTAGAAAGCAGTGTTCCATCCCATGTGCTCGAATGTGTACTACAGGAACTAAAAGGTTTACAAGAATTTCTGGATAGAAATTCTCAGTTTGCTACAGTAGGAGCCCTTGGAAACCCAAGGTATTAATTGTGTTATGTTTAGCAGTGGTATTTCATATTCAGCTCTTGAAAGAATATACCATGAGTGTCTGTGTTGAATTGAAGGTGTATGTATGGTCTCCAGCTTCAAGTATTCAGATGCTAAAAATGAGTGTTAAGACTTCGCCTGTAACAGATTCAGTATTTCTAGTCATATTAACATCTTTTTATTTGAATTGCAGTTTTGGCACACCAGCTGATCTACAGCAGAGGTTCCTGGGTTTTATGCGGCCTGATGGTGGAAGTTCTCAGCAACTCCAGCAAGAACTCCAGAGGAAATACCATGGTATGCCATTACTTCTGAACAGGAAGTATGAGGGAATGGTGCATTTGGATGTTGCTTTTCTCACCCTTCTTGTTAAAACCTCTGAGTAAAAATACATGTTTTTTTCAATAAAAATCTGACATTAATCAATGTAATGTTCACTTTCAATAGTGGGAAGGTTTTTTGGTTTTGGGTTTTTTTGTGGCAGGGGCTGCGAAAGTGTTAAGTCATCAGTCATTATGTAGAATTTGATAGCTGTTTAATTTTTTTTCCCCCTTTTTATGTATTCCAGAGCCCATAAACCTTTCTGGGTTGCTAAATGACATGATATAATCATTGCTGCCTTATTTCTGAACTGCAAGCACTCAAAAGTAAATACATGAATTGTTGCAGTTATGTTTCACTCAAGTAATAAGTGTGCCCATATTATTGTGTCAGTGAGTATAAAACATCTTGCAACACTTAAGTGTTAACAGATACTGTATGTCTTGAGGAAATTTTAATCTGGCACTTTTCTCCAGAGAGAGCTAAACAGCATTAATCAAGAACAGCAGAAAAAAAAAAAAAAAAGGAAGTTTAAGGAGATTGTTATTGTAAAACCTCAAAAATTTCCATGCTACTTTAAAATGCATAAAATGGTTACTTACTGACAATCTCTTTGTTTTTCCAGCTGAGGCACAGCTAACTGAGAAATCCTCACTTCAAGGCATCCAGCAGCTTGTTCGCAAAACCTGCCAGGCACTGGCTTTATGGAAGTTGCTGTGTGAGCACCAATTCAGTGTTGTAGTAGGTGAGCTTCAGAAGGTACGAGCTGAATCATATGATTTTAATTTGTTTGTATATGACATCTGACTTTCTTCTGATACCTAAATATTCCCAAAGAAGTATTACGTTAATTCATTGAGAAATATATAATTAATTTTAAACTACATACAGATTTTTACTTGGGTTATGTTTATTTTTAAGAGACTGACTTGAAGTATTGACCTCATCACCTGATTTTAGTGTCACAATAGATTTTATTTTACTTTTGTTGACAGTTAGTAATGAGTATGGTTTTATAATCACTGTGTTGTCACCTTAAGCACAAAGTGCAAATTGTGCTGAAATTTATAGACCAATGTTGTCAGCCCAGAGGAATTCACTCTTTCCCTTACTGTTGGTGAAGGTTTAACAGCGGAGACCAATATGACTGTAAAGTCTGAAACCCTTGCACTTTTGTGTAAGTAAGGGTCTAGAATGTATCGCATAACAGCTGAGGCTGGAAGGGACCTCTGGAGATTATCTGTCCCCCTCTGCTCAAAGCAAGGTCACCTGCAGCAGGTGTCGTGGTTTAAGCTCAGCTGGTAGGACAGTACCATGCAGTCTTTTCTTCTATCACCAGTAGTTTCAGAGGTTTTGTAATATTTTTGTAATAGTATTTTCTTGATTCTAGTTAACATCCATAGACGCTACACAGCCACTACTGGCACTTCTGTGTAAGCAAATATTCCTAATAAAACAAAAAGAAAAATTTAATATAAAAAACATAAAGAGCACAGACTTCAAACTCTTAAAATTTCTCCTTTTTGTGTATCTGTATTTTCACCTATGATAGTACTCAAATTATTAAAATCTGTGATACACTCGTTTTATAGGGTATGCATTCTGACAGTGCCCTGCGAAGTAAGGGGGACTGCTAATTTCGTTTGTACAGATAACTGAAAGTGGTACATAGGGAAGATGTGTCTGCTGAGAAAAGTTCTTGCTGTCCTTTGACATCCCAGAGTCTAGTGCCTTCACTGATAGGGCTTGCTTTATTATTTCCATTTTGCTATTTAATGTGCATTTTAAATAATTTATTTAAATATTTTTTTTGTGCTGTGCACATTGGAGTTTATCTTCACTGGAAAGCAATTTTGCTGCCACATGGTGATGTTTCTAAACAGAATAAAGTAAAAGCTTTGGTAAACTAATGAAATTCTGTCTATCTTCAGGAACTTCAAGAACATCTAAAGATTACTGCTTTTAAAGACTTGGTAATTAGAGACAGGGAGTTGACTGGAGCACTGATTGCTTCTCTTGTGAACTGCTACATCAGAGATAACGCTGCTGTGGATGGCATCATTGCCCATTTGCAAGATATATGTCCTCTCCTTTATAGCACTGATGATGCTGTGTGTTCCAAGGTAAGCGTGCTTCCAGATTTGACAGCACCAAACCACTACTTTAGAACGTGTTCAAATGAGATGACTTGGGGAGCTAGTAAATAGTTATGCTCAAGTAGTTTCAGGAGTACAAGAACTAAGGAAGGCAGGTTATGTGCATATTTGTGTCTTGTAGTTGATTAATGCTGAAAATTACATGAACTCTGGTTTAAAGCATTTGCAGTTATTTGTAGTGTTCATAGGATCTTTATCTCGAGCGTTATGTCTAAGAAAACTGTCGTCCTGATGTCATCCAGGCTTTCCTCAGCATAGTCTCTTGTTTTCTGTCTGTTTCCTGATCTCATGGGATTTCATAGAATCACAGAACTGTTTGAGTTGGAAGGGATCTTAAAGATCACCTTATTCTAAGCTCCCTGACATGAGCAGGGTCACCTTCTATTCAACCAGTTTGCTCAAAGCCCTGTCCAGCCTCACCTTGAATACTTCCAGGGACAGAAGTTTTAGCCATAACTTATCTGGGCAACCTTGTGCCAATGTCTCACCACCTCACAGTAAAGAACTTCTTCCTAATATATAATCTAAATCTCCACTCTTTCACCTTATTGAAGCCATTCCCCCTTGTCCTATCCCTATATGACCTTGTAAAAGGTCCCTTTCCAGCTTTCTTACAGGCCCCTTCAGGTACTTGAAGGCTGCTCTAAGGTCTTCTCTGAGCCTTCTCCTCTTCAGACTGAACAACCTCAACTCTCAGCCTGTCCTCATAGGAGAGGTGCTCCAGCCCGCAGAGCATCTTTGTGGCCTCCTGTGGACTAACTTCAGCATGTCCACATCCCTCTTATGTTGTTGCCCCCCAAGCTGAATTCAGTGCTGCAGGTAGGTCTCACCAGAGCAGAGGGGCAGGATCACCTCCTTTGACCTACTGGTCGTACTCCTTTTGATGCAGCTCTGGACACGAATGGCTTGCAAGCGCACACTGCCAGCTCATATTGAGCTTTTCAATTTTATCAAAAGATACCTGTGCTAAAGAACTGCAGTCTTAGAAGCTTTTCAAATAAATTTGAAAAAGTAACTGGTGAGGGGAGAATGGGGAACCACTTCGTTAAAGTCTTTAAGCCCTTCTTTCTACTGCTCTTCTTCAGTCTTTCTGCTGGAAATTTAGTGTTACCAAGTGATGATAGAGTGTTTTTGAGAGGATGTAGTCTCTATTGTTTCAGCTTTGAACTTTGGTATGGTAACCACTTGTTAACAGTATCTATGTTTTGTTCATATGAATAATTTCCATTTTCCTGTTACCTGACTTCAGGCAAACGAACTGCTTCAGCGTTCTCGACAGGCTCAAAGCAGAATGGAGAAAGAGAAGATGCTAAGAGAGTCACTGAAAGAGTACCAGAAAATCAGCAATCAAGTAGACCTTGCTAATGTTTGTGCACAGTATAGGCAAGGTAAGAGGAAATCAGTGGTCATGTTCTGGCAAATACTATCTGTAGTATCCTTTTGGGTCATCTTATTTTTTGTTTGATTGGTTTGCCAACTTTCAATTCATTTTATAGTGTTTACCATAAACAGTTTTTAATAACACTTGCAATTAGTATTTGTTAACTGTTTGTGTTTAAAGCCTTTCTAGATTTCACCAACCAACCAGAAAACACTTCTGTGTAAAAACAGTCTCTTTGACTTACTTCATGTTGCACTGTCCTATATTTTTTATTTCATATATATGTGGTGAAAATATTTTTTGGAAAATTGTTGGGCTCTATGTAAGTGGGGGTTAAATGACTATTTTGCAGATAAGGTTTCATACCAAATATGCTGTTTGAAAGATGGTTCAGAATCCTGTTTTGTGCATTAGAAGCTAGTACATGGTTTAGATATGGATATAAGTACTGTAACAGTCAAGATTTTAGCTTCTACAAATACGTAACTTCAAACTTGCATAGAATCCCACAGGTTAGGTACAGGTGTAAACTTCTATATGATACAGACTCAAGTGAATAGGGTTTATATTTTCTTGCTTGCTAAAATGGTGTTTCATGTTACCATTTTGTCATAGGTTTAATAGCTAATGGTGATACTATTTTGGGTTTTTTTTTTCTGTTTTCCCTAGTGCGTTTCTATGAGGGAGTAGTGGAGCTTTCTCTCACAGCTGCTGAGAAGAAAGATCCCCAAGGTCTTGGCCTTCATTTCTATAAAAATGGAGAACCAGAAGAGGATATTGTCGGACTTCAAGCTTTTCAAGAGAGGCAAGTATTCAGGATACTTTACTGCCATTATATGGGGTGGGTTTTTTCCAACTGATAGAAAAAGTAGCTTGGGAAAGGTATGCACGGTAATAACAAACAAACCTTTTATAATGTGACACACAATATACATGGTTTTGCCCAGCATGCTCTTCTTGATTATTGTTAATATGGTACCATTAATCTGGAACAGAGGGTAAACTAATAGATGCAGAAAATGCTGTGATCTGAACATTACAGAAATACTGTCCGAGACATGGCTGAGGACAAACTAGACTGCAGCAACTAGCTGACAATAATTTGTGACCTTTTAAAATTTCAGAAATTGTGTTTGGAAAGGCATAAAATAATATCTGAGTATTTTATAGATAATTGAAATGGTAATTTTAAGGCTTTTATTTTCTTTTGCTTTGTTCACAGATTGAGCAGCTACAAGTGTATCACTGACACCCTTCAAGAGTTAGTGAATCAAAGTAAAGCTGCTCCTCAGTCTCCCAGTGTACCCAAAAAGCCAGGTCCTCCAGTGCTGTCATCTGACCCCAATATGCTAAGCAATGAAGAAGCAGGGCACCACGTAAGAAGCTCAAAATTATTACTGCTCTCCATAAAAAAGTGTTATTTGAGGAGGTGTAGAATTTATTATTAAAAAAAAAAAAAAACAACTGAGTAGTTTGGCAAAGTAGATAGAGGTCCAGCTTTGCCATGAATTGGCAGCTTTATGTACTTAGTGTTCATAGAAATGATGACATGCAAATAATGTGAACTTAAGTATTGTCACATACATTATTCAGTGCTTGATGTAATTAACCACTTTGGAATAACACCTTTGGCATTTTCTTCCCTTAGTTTGAACAAATGCTAAAGCTGGCTCAGCATTCCACAGATGAGCTCTTCAGTACTACACTTTACAACTGGTTGATACAAGTTGACTTGACAGACAAATTATTACAGGTGAGCTCATGTCTTTACAATTAATTAATTTGTCAGAAGGTTCCACTGAACTGGAAGAGTTAATTGTAATAATGCTGATGCTTTAAGAAAAGAGGAGAGCAAGAATATAAATATTATCTTTATGACTTCTGCAGGTTACTGCCCCCTTTTTGGAGCCCTACCTTGTGCGGATGGCCAGACTTGACCAAAACAAAGTCCGTTACATGGATTTACTGTGGAGATACTTTGAAAAGAACAGAAATTTTAATAATGCAGCCAGAATCTTGGCTAAGTTGGCTGACCTGCATAGGTATGGATTATGTGAGATCTATTGCATATATTGAGATAATTGGGGGTGGGGGAGGAAATAAACTAGTATTTTGAATATTTGTTTTGCAGCACAGAAATTTCACTTCAGCAGCGTCTTGAATACATTGCACGTGCCATTTTGAGTGCCAAAAGTTCCACTGCTATGTCCTGTGTAGCTGCAGATGGTGAATTCCTGCATGAATTAGAAGAGAAAATGGATGTAAGAAAACTATTAATCTAAGCTACACTGTGAATGCATTATTTCACTTTGACTTACTGGCATATGATGTTTTTATTACCAATTCTGTAGAAAGTTTTCTGTGTTTTCTTCCTGATGTGGCAAAGTTACGCAGTTGATAAGGAGACTCTGAGGTATAAGACAGTAACATTTCTACATTTAAATAAGGTAAAATTAAGCCTGGGTGTATTTGTAAACTTAAATTAATCTGTATTTGAAATACTTTATTTTTCTTTTTAAACAAGGTTGCAAGGATTCAGCTTCAAATACAAGAAACATTACAACGGCAGTATTCCCATCATTCTTCAGTGCAAGAAGCCATCTCCCAGCTTGATGCTGAGCTGATGGATATAACCAGGGTGATGAAAATTTGTATTAGAAATCAACTCACCACATTTTTTGGGGGGAGGGGGATTTTTTGCAGAGGATGATCATACGCAGACTACAAAAAATAAGTTACGCATTCCTGGTCTCAGAATGTCTGCTACCTTATACTTTGTCTTTTTCTGTACTTCGATACTCCTTCAATCTACAGTACTTTAATTTCTTCCACGTGTTTACCTTCTTTAATAAGTCTCTCACATTTATTAATTTATTGGGAAAATTGTTAGAAAGTTAACAGAATTAATTGAACTTCTAATAAGTTTGGGGATTGTACTTAAGAAGGGAAACTAAATGTAGTAAAAAGAAAATCTAGTGTTTGACAACTGTTATTGAAGTTGCACCTTTGCTAGTCCGACGTCTACCATACAAAATAAAGAAAAGCTGATTTCCTTTTCATCCTGCTTGCAATATAAACCTGCTGATTTTTTTTTTTTTTCAGCTGTATGGAGAATTTGCTGACCCTTTTAAGCTCTCAGAGTGTAAGCTTGCAATTATACATTGCGCGGGTCATTCTGATCCTATCTTGGTACAAACTCTCTGGCAAGAAATTGTTGAGAAAGGTAGGTCAATGGACTAGCAGTAGTACAATCTAGACCTGTAGGAAAACAGTATAATTAAAGCTTTTAAGATTGACTTTGTGCAGTTACTGATACACTGTTCAAGTGAGATGCATCTTTTTCTGATCTATTCTGTAATGTATTTGCTAAATGTAGTTACCTAGTAGTTCTTTAATGTTACTAGCTTCTTATTTGTGTGCTCTAAGGACAGAAAAGTAATATTTTTATACATATGTTGGAGTATATTACATGTATGGATTGAAGAATCACATTTCAGCTAACATTTAAGTCGCTTCATCCCTTGTTCTTAGATGCCATTATGTATGGACTGCAGAACATTTTAAAATTTTGTTCAAAGGCTTCATGAGTAGGAAATTACAAAAAATATGTTAAATTTTTGCAACAAAGATTAAAGAATCTTTATCGCGATCAGAATTTCTATAATGTTTACAGGAGTGGAAATGCAAAAGCTTTCTCTATATGGAGCAGAACAGTAGTGGGCACAGCTCTACAAGCTTAGCCACTTAATATGATCATCTGCCCCACCCTTTACCATAAGCTGGTCATTCACTCTGTTCCGTCCCGTCTCCCATCCGTCGTCCCCCCCCCCTTTTTTTTTTGGTGGTGTTTTGTTTACTTTGATTTTGTGCCGGAGGTTTCCACTGTACAAACATTGATGGTGATTGACAGCTGCTGTTGGGTTTGGTGGTCAGGTTTTAGGGGGTTGGTTTGTTTTTAAGTAGATTTGCCTTGAACATCAAGGAAACAAAAATCTGTGAACATACATGTACATACACACCAGAAAAAGCAGTATTTCACTTCCACATGCTGAGTTTTTCACTTTGACTGACAGTAGTGTAACATTTAGACGTGTTAGTACCTCAGTATAGTTGTGTATCAATGTGCAACTTCACATGATTTCTTTTCACTTTCAGAGTTGAGTGATAGTTTGTCCCTGAGCCCTGATGACAGAATGCAAGCACTTAGTCTGAAGATGGTATTGCTTGGAAAGATATATGCTGGCACACCTCGTTACTTCCCTTTAGGCAAGTTGTTTCACCTGCATAGTAAATAAACATAAACCTTATGTGACTGGGTCTCAGGTTTCTTTTTAGCCTCTTAAGAAGTCTTAACCTAAGAAATGTCTAGATTTTTAAATCCTAAAGGAAAGAATATTGATAATTTTGTGATATGTAATTACATGCATATGATACGTAATTACTGTGGTAATTTGTTGCTTCAGCTACGGTGAAAAAATTCACCGGTAATTTAAACTGTTAGTATTGACGGAGTTGATCATGAGGTATGACTACAGAACCATTAAAGTTTTTATATGTGCAGTTTTCTGTAGAATGTGTCTAGGGATTTAACCAGAACTTACAGTTTCTCACCCTGAATGGGAAGTGAAGCTTAGAAGGCACCAACAGTTATTTTTGTATAGCTCTGCAGATCCCATTTTCAAAAGTGATACAGTTTGTTTGTATCAAAGTACAAAGTAAAAATGTGTATTTATACATATAGTAAGATTTTAGTCTGCTGTCGCTTCAAGTATCTACTATTATCTGCAGCGGCTGATTTTAAAGAATTCAGGAGGTTTCTGAGTCCTTTTTGAAGTTTCTTTCCGCTTTTAAGATGCTTTTTTATTTTGACAATTTGGTATTATATAAATGCCAGGGAAATATATTGTTCAGCACTAAACGTTCTTTTACAGCACTAAAATATCATGAAAGAATAGTGCTGAACAATATTTTTTTAGTATTGTAAAAACATTTTGTGGGGAACAGTGCGCTGTTAATGGTTACTGACACTTCAGCATGATAAAAGATGCAGCAGCGTTGCTGGCTATTCTAGCAAATGAAAGGACATTATATTCTTTTCTGCGGAAACTTTAGTAAATTTTTCTTAACAGCACAGTTCCATGGCACAATCAAAATAAGGTACTTAATATGAGTAGTCCTTGTCCACGCATTTATACTGCCAAAAATAGCACTAAGATATGTTCTGTATATCTTTCTCTTAGCAGGGAAACTGTTACATGTGTTTCACGGGAGAAAGCTGTGTGGAAGACAGAAAATTAAACTTGGAGTAAATAGATTTAAATGCTAGATATAAAAAGCTTTTAAATAGCTCTCCTTGCTAGACTCCTATTAACAAATTGGAATCTAAACTTCCCATTATTTTTGTCCTGCAGATTTTTTAGTGCAGTTTCTAGAGCAACAGGTCTGCGCTTTGAACTGGGATGTAGGTTTTGTAACATACACCATGCAAGAAATTGGAACACCATTGCCAAGGCTGCTTGAAGTATATGATCAGTTGTTTAAAGCACGGGTAAGGAAAATACCCACAAAATAAAGATTTTTGTTTTCAACTGCTATTAAGGTCTCTCTGTAACAGGAAACATAATATAAGGTGTGATATATCAAAATACTAGCCTCATCGCTTTTGCTTTTTTTTTTTTCTTTTTTTACTCAGAGGCTCTTAATGCTTTTACCCTCCCTGTTGATTTTATTCACTTCAATCCCAAAGTATGAAGAAACTTGTTAATTCTCTTATTTTACCTAAAGGTGATTTTGGATTAAATAGGATTAGAATTGTCTTGTTGCAGAAGAAACAGCGTATCTTGAGTATATAAATTTTATTTGATTCCTATTAATAATTATAATTTGCTATATTATTGCATCTTATCTAATCTGTTGATGAAATAAGTATAAAGAGTAAGAAGTCATATTTTTAACTTTCGGTTTGTAGAACAGGTTTATAAAATTAACAAACTTTTTTTACCCAGATATCTTAGAGTTTAATGAGTTCAGATCTTCCTAAAAATCTATTATTTTATGGACTGTAAGGTAATGGAAAGCTAAGTTAAATTCACATACAGATTTAGTAGTCAAAATAGTACTTAAATATAGACATAATATAGATTACAATAGGATTCCCATTTCTCTTACATTTTTGTTACAATGTATAAGTAATTATGTCAGCTGGCAATTTTTTCCTTGTCTCATTATTTGCCTCCTTAATATTTTGGAATCTCTTTTAGGACCCTTATTGGAGTAGAATGAAAAAGCCTTTACACCTTTTAGAGTGTATACATGTATTATTATCAGCATATGTACATGATCCAAGCAGAGTTCTTCTGAGGTAAGAAATGCAACTATACCCTAATAACTACTGACAGAGGTAAAATATCCTAAAGCACAGCACTTCAGCAATCTCCAAAGCTTTTCTTCTTTGCTTTTGAGTGAATTAAATATTTCTTTCCTAGCAGTGGCTACTAAGATACTTCATTCAACACAGGTTGGTGGAAATTTGTAGGGTCCTATCTATAAAGTGCTTCAATATATAGAATTTTCTCCACTGCACTGAAGATTCATAAAGGAGTTAAGAGGATTATTTTGTAAATTTTGGCAACATACTTTAAGGAGTAGTACAGACAAATTTGAGGGAATCGAAGGAAATCGGGGACAACGAGAATTAGGCATTTTGTGAATGAAATCATGAACTGCTTAATGAAGAAAGCCTAGATGCGCTGAGTTACTGTATTGTGGAAAAGAGAAGACTAAACATGGGGGTAGATCTTCCAAGTTGTTTGGAAAAGGTTGCTAGATTAATCACTCTCCAAGACTTATATTCTGCTTAGTCTGCAACAGGGAAGAATTCAGTTGTAGTAACAAAAAAAGTTTCTACCTGGAAGTACAGCTATGTACTTGAGTAAGTTGCCTGCATATTATGGAACATCTAGCTTCAGCAACTTTTGTGAATAGACTATACAAACTTCAGTCAGAACTATTTTGCCTCAGAAGCAGTGTGCTAGACTAGACAAATTCTTGGTAACTCACCTTACTGTATTTTTTTCTGAATCTCTTGAAGATACACATAAATAGCCCCTGTTCACGTGTAGAGTTTACATCTATTTTTTCTCACTTTGTTGATCTCTTATAGTTAGCTGATTTAAAGTGCTAATAACTTCATGAATGTTGTCTAATAATCTACTTAAGATATTAATGTCTAAATTTTTGAGACTGAGGAATTTAAAATTATCTAAATTGATAGCATATTTATTGTATTGATAAAGTAGTATCTAAATATTAAATCTTTCACATTGTTATTAAGCATCATGTTTTATTGTTTATATTTAATACCAGATAAACCATATTGATGATTTTCCCATTATACCATAGTCACAAGCGTTAGATTTCAAAAATCTATTTTTCTAAGTTGGATACTTCAAAATAGCTGATAGATGTCTTGCTGATATTTTATTCCATTAAAACTCAAAGAGTGCTCACTATTTCAGATTTATTCTAATATACAGGAACAAAAAGGAACTCATCATTATTCTGTGTTTCTTTACAGGCGACAATTCACAAATGTTTGCTTAGACGCAGTTAGTTGCTACCTGGTTGAACTTCAGTCTATGACCCCAACACTAATGGTGCAGACTACGATTGGGAATTTTAAATCACTACAGGCTAAATTAGAACGGCTCCACTAATTGACTAATACAATAACACAGGCAGTATCTCAAATAGAATGAATTGTGAAATGAAAGTTCAAATGTCTGCAGTGA
Organism: Neopsephotus bourkii; assembly: GCF_033783945.1. Classification (NCBI taxonomy): domain Eukaryota; kingdom Metazoa; phylum Chordata; class Aves; order Psittaciformes; family Psittacidae; genus Neopsephotus; species Neopsephotus bourkii. The sequence goes on from NW_026901460.1 coordinate 96,842, forward strand.
ATCTCTGGAAGAAGAGATCATCAGAAATTCTGAGAACGTTGTATCTCCTGCTGCAGTTACAGATTGCGTGGCCTATATTCTTGCTATTCTAACGGTATCTACAAATTGTAGAATGTAAATGTGACATTTTCTTTTACTACTACAAAATTTTTTAACAATGGAAAGCTTTTTTATACTCCTGGAATAAAACACATTGTGTGATCTTTCCCTTGAGGATTAAACACTTTGGAAAATACTCTTTTTTACTTGAAGTAATGGAGAAAAGTAGGATGCAAAATCTAGTTGATCACTGTTTTTACAAGTATCAAAACAGTGACAATTGCAGAAGCCAGGATGATGATAAAAGCACATGTAGATGAGTCAGGCTGTAAACATGGCCATACCAGGGAGTAGTGATGTAATCATAACTCTGCATGATTGTATTTCCAGGTCTTCCAATTACAAAGAATCGTTATTTCATAAATCTTACTTGAAACAGAGACTGCTTCTGCAGGTAGAGTATTCGGGATGAAATTGCAGACACTAGCAGTCTAATTTGTATTGCAAGTGAAATAACAGTATTGAAAGCCCATTGACTTGCTTTCTATATTGCATTTTAATGAATATGTTGTATCTATTGAAATAAAGTACTCAAAACGTGACTTCTGTCTGCTTCCATTGCATGCACACAAGCACCAAATCGTGTATATTCCTCGAAAGGAGCAAAGTCTACACATGCTTCCTAAGATTTTAAAATCTTGTCCTAGAAGGAAATCTGTTTTGTCTGGTTTACTGCTATGCATTCTGTACATATTCGACAACATAAACTCTGTATATCATGCACAAGAAATTACCAGTTCATGCTAGTCTTAAGTCTTTCTCAAATATCTTCTTCACATAAGCAGATAATCAGAGAACTTTTTAATGGGGGAAGAAGCAAATTATGCCTACAGAGTAGATGAATGTATTCTCGTTTTTTTTTTTTTCCCAGGAGAATTAGCAGTTCATATACACATCAGAGGTGTTAAAAAAACGGGGAAAAACATACAGATTGACATTTACATGCAAGTTATCAACTTAAAACCTTTACTACCAGATGTGATTACTATGCTCTGAAGTTTTGTTTACAGTATTATTTTTTTCTGAACTGTCAGGTACATTATGATGGTTTCCAGCCAGAGAATGCACCTAGTAAAGTAGTATGTAAATTGTATTCCTTTTTTACCTTGTTAGATGAAAATAGAGCTGCAATCTTAATATTGGCTTTTCTCTTGTTAGTGTTGAAATTCCTTCACAAAGTATTTGAATGGAGGAATTACTGTATGTCCTGGGAAAAATATTTGCATCTTTCTATATAAAAGTACATTAATTTTAGTTAGTACAAATTACTCTATGCTGTTAGCCATGTTTCACACCAAGGATGCCATGTACATATACCCAAGTCTTGTTCTTACAGTTCAGTTCATACTCCATAAAAGTGATGTCCCAAGTCTTGCCTGATGTATTTTTTATTTCTAAATTTTAATGTTTGCATGTTAAGTGGTGCAATTGTTGTGGGGCCTATAGGGATGCTGGGGAGGGACTCTTCATTAAGGACTATAGTGATAGGACAAGGGGTAATGGGTTCAAACTTAAACAGGGGAAGTTTAGATTGGATATAAGGAGGAAATTCTTTCCTGTTAGGGTGGTGAGGCACTGGAATGGGTTGCCCAGGGAGGTTGTGAATGCTCCATCCCTGGCGGTGTTCAAGGCCAGGTTGGACGAGGCCTTGGGTGATATAGTTTAAAGTGAGGTGTCCCTGCCCATGGCAGGGGGGTTGGAACTTGATGATCTTAAGGTCCTTTCCAACCCTAACTATTCTATGACTCTAGAATCTGATTTCTAGTTTTATATCTGGAGAAATGACTGAAGAGTTAGGAACAGGTGCAAGACACAGATACGAGTTTCAGATATTTTTTTTTCCAGTTAATAGAAGAAGAATGCCTCTGGCAACATTACAAGGTTTTCAAGGTAAGCATTTCAAAGAGTATTATGAGTTATCTTTGATATTTTTCATCTGATCTAAGGTAATTTCAGTGTAGACATTATCTTACATTTTCACAGCACTTGCTTTGCTCTCAGGTGGAGAAAAGGTCGGTTCAGTTTCCCAATTTAAGTTTGGAGCAATATGGAAGCCTGAGATCAGAAGAGAGGGATAGGTGGATTAAAGCAGTAGGTGAGATGTGTGATGAGTACAAGGAAGTACAAGGGCACGTCTCTAGAATGAAGGATCACTGCCTCCCCAAGATCGTGTTTTACGGTGAACTTGCCACCGGTAGCCGCAAGAGAGGTGCCCCAAAGAAGAGATACAAGGACTCCCTGAAACAATACCTTAGCCTTGGCCATATTGACTACCATCAGTGGTCCACCTTGGCCTCCAATCGGGAGACTTGGAGGCACACCATACATAATGCCGCTGACTCCTTTGAGTGCTCACGAAGAACTAGTCTCGAGGAAAAAAGACAATGCAGGAAGAATTGCACCCCACCTGTTCCACCCAAGGAGACCTTCTGCTGTGCTTTTTGTAGCCGGATTTGCCTATCCCACATTGGCCTTCTTAGTCATCAGCGTGCTTGTAGTAAGCGTGCGTAAAGCCCTTCCCAAATCTTTGTTCGCAAAGTCAAGCCATGATGATGATGATGATGATGACAAGGAAGTAACTGACAACATGGATATGAATCTCATCTCACTAAAATAGTTATCAACAATTGGATAATTGCTTTTGTGGGTCTTTTTTTTTTTTTTTTAATCCCAGTGTTACTCATTCTCGATCAAGACTGGTTAAGGGAGGGAAGGAAAGAGGCTTGGTACAAAGTGGTTTCAGGAACAAGCACTAGTTTGAGAGAGTAGCTACTTTAAAGGAATCTAAGTCATTCTGCAAGGGAATAAAACGCAGTGATCATGTGCTCACCTCACCTTCTTGTACACCACCTGAATTCGTGTACCTGATAGCGCTGATCCCTTAAAGCTGTATCTCTTACTGTCATTCAACCCCCGCCATCTCCCAGGCTTGATGACCTCTCGTGAGCCTTCTACCCTGCCTGCAGGTCAGAACCCGAAAACGCAGCCATGATCGTGGCTCGGCTCGGCTGAGGAAGCTGTTCTCGCGGCGAAACCCCGCGCATGCGCACTGCGAGCTGTCCCGCCCGCGCCCCGCTTCCCGCGCTCAGCTCGCGGCTGTTCGCGGCGGGTGGAGTAGCGACTGGTGAGCGCGGCCTTGGTGGCGCTGGTCTGGTGGGGACGCGGCGGGGGGTGGAGGGGGCAGTGCGGTTCGAGCAGAAGTTAGCCTGAGGGGCCACATCCGCGTCTCGGGCAGAAGCGGCAGTGGGGTTATTGTGAAGTCTTCCCACCACTTCGCTCCCCAAGCAGCCCACGCTTCGCTTCGGGGGCTGCTCCCACCTACCCGCGAGTGACTCTCCCAGAGGTGAGGCAGCTGCCTGGCCGCCGCCGCTGTTCCCCTTTATTAGGGGTGTCCGGCGCGCCGGCGGCCCCGGGGCGGCCCCGAGGCGGTGATGAACGGGCGCGCTCCTCCGACACCCAAGGAGCGCTGCCAATATCGTGCTCCGGCCGTGATCTCTCGCGGTTAGGAGGCTTTATGTGTCCTCTGTTTCTTCCTCGTTCTTGTTAGAGCTTTCAGTAAAGCCGTTGGTCTTGCGGCGTCTTTCTCTCACTTCTGGAACAATGTAATCTGAACTGCAAATGGCCTCCACGAAAGTAGACAGTTTAGTTTAGAAATACAGGTAAGTATCAGTTCTGTTTTGTTTAGCAGGAGGCTGCTGTAGTTGAAGAGTTTGTGTCTAGATTCTCACCTTGTACTCCCATCCCATATCCTCAAGTAATAAAAACTTCCTGTATTTTTTTTCCTTTGTTTCTTCAGATTTTCTATGGATACGTGAAAATGCCACTGTTTGCTTTTCTTTGTAGTGGCTACCTAGAAGTTTAATAAGAATGGAGTTTAAGCTAGATGTACTCATCTCTACAGCTATAAAGCAAAGAAAGCCATGGCCCCGCATCTCATGGATTGGACAGGTAAATGTTATGAACTTTTTTTTATTTAAATAAAAATATGCAAAGAGTGGGGGTTTAATTATGTAACAGTTTGCACTTATGTGTAGTGGGAGTGAGTGTGCGTAAAAAAAACTGCAACAAAACAAAAAAAGCAAACCTCAGGAAGTGTTCAGATGTAAGAGTTCTTGAAATAAAAAGCTTATTCTTCTGTCTTACTGACTGGAGGCAGGAGATTAAAAAATTCTCAGATAAACAATTAATTGAGAGTCATTTGGTTTGGTTTTCCAAAAGACCTGTTCCTTATATGCTGTTGTTTTGATGCTTCTAGTTTTTCATAACCATTTTTACAGTACATTGTTGGAAATTGTGAACAGAAGTTTTTCCCATACCATCTTGCACTTGTTGAGGGATGTGCTTTCTTAAGCTTTTTTGATAATCTCTTTCTTCTTCTGCAGTATGATTTATGTTGAAGTTGCTAACCACTTAAGATCAATTCCTTCTTCTGTTGAAATCACTGGCAAAAATCTCCCTAAATTAAACTCTACAACAGGAGATAACTAGTGTCTAATTTGTTGTTGTGCTGTCATTTCTTGGCAGGTAGTTCAGTTGAGATTCTTTGAATGATTGCAAAATTAGTTAGTTTGAAACCTGTGAACCATCCTACCAGTGTAGAATAATGCTCGGTGTGATGTAGTGTAAAGTAAATATACCATAGAATGAAATTGATATGGTAATTGCAGCTGTAACATATTCTTTCTTATTCTTTTTTAAATTATTTTTCAGTAACATTTTTTTATTGCTGCATTGTTTTCCAGGCTTAGGTAGAAAATAATATTTTAGAAACTGAAATGCTCTTTTTTTTTTCTTTCAACAGGAAAAAGAGGCTGTTTTTCTTCTAGATGATAAACGTATAAATGAAATTAACCTGGCATCGGGGAAGACAAAGAAGAAAATCCCTCACTTGCAGTCATTGCTGAAAAATGTAGTTGTTTTAACAACATCAAGAAATGGTTAAGTACAATATCTTACTTTTAAAAACTCATTTTGTAGTTTTAAGAGTTTAGAAAGGTAGAATATCTAAAGGATCAGACAGTTAACTGACAGATAACTGTCAGCTTTAGAACTGACACATAAATGTCAGCTTTGGAACTGTGGCTAAGATGGAAGGGAAGTAATTCTAAAGACTTCGCAATAATATCCTTGAAAGCATCTCTTTTCTGATGAACACAGGTGCTTGGTTGGCAGGAATACTTTCAAGAGGAGATCTGTTTCTTTGGAATAAAGATCAGGACTGCTTGAAAATTGTGCCAGCAGTTGAAGAGTCTAGGAAAGTAGTTTCATCAGCACAAGGTAATTTTTTTTCCAAGTGGTCTTTTGACAATTAGAATCGAGCAACAGTGGTTTTCTTATTGTTAAGTGTTAGTGTACAAACAGGTAAAAGCTGTACTTTCCCATTGTTTTGCATTTATATAATTTGTATGCTGGCTAAGCTTTGACAAATGTCCTAAATATTACTTGAATGGTACAGTTTTCTGTGTTTAGTTGTCTCCTGTAAGCGGTAATTAATTTTTAAAACCAGTGAGTATTTTATTTTTTAATGGTTAGTTTTTAACTGTACAGAAACATTCCTTACTAGGCTTTGAATAGCTTAGAAAAAACATACATCAGATGTAAACCCTGTATGCATAATTTAAATGTATTCTGTAGGTAGATTTTTATGACAAACGCTCACTGAAGAGAATAATACAAAGGTACATATTTGCAAACTAAGTATGAAATAATCTCACTGATACCAGATTGTAAAGTGAAGTACTGTATAAGCAACTATCTCATTTCTGGGATGACCAGTAGTGCATTTAGGTACTGAAAATAATAGATAGTGGAGCACTTGGCATTTTCATGAAAGATGGATTTCAAGAAAGATATCTTTGGAAACAACTCTACTGATTGAGTCTTGTGGAGAAGATAATTAATAAAATGCATAAAAATGTGTGTTCTGTCCGACATCCCTGCTGCCCAAGGTCTGTTGTCAATGATGAAGCTGAAAATGAGACACTTAAGGGTAGCAGCTTGGATTTTGTGTGATAGAGAAGAAATCTCCTTTATCTATAATTAATTTTAAATCTGAATCTAACAGAGGAGCAGAAACTATTCTGGCACATTGTTCTGTTTGTTGTGGTGGTGTTGCTTTTTTCCCCCCCCAGAGTGTTTAATGAGATTGTACTTGTATGTGTCCGGAGATGGCAGAAAAGCACTGTTAACTACTCCTACAGCATGTGCTTTTTTATGGGAAAGCACAGAACATGAAAATACATCCTCTTGTAAAAATTCTTCTCCTGGGCGCTGGACACAGATTTTGCCTGATGAATCAGTCATGTTGCCTTCTGCTGAAGAAAAAGAAATTGGAGTGCATGCTGCTTTCATACAAAATGAGGTAAAAAAAATAAGCCCTACAGTGATCACTCAATCTCTTATTTAAATTAGAGCCACAGAAGCTACAGTGAATTTGAGAGCAGCGTCTGTGTCTTCACCTCCTTGGTGTTGTACGTAGGCTTATTGTTCAGTTCATATTGGATATAATGAAAACATAAGAACAGCTATACTGCATCAGACAAAAGTTTATCTGGCCTAGTAATATTGAAAACTTTTATTTTTCTGAAAGACATTGTTATTTAATGTGAATTGTAATGGCAAGTTATCTAAATATATAAACAATTACAGACAAAATTGTGTGTTACCAGGTTTTTTGGTTTTGTTCTGGTTTTTAGTTGTATTGGGTTTTTTTTGTTGTTTGGATTTTTTTTTTCCCCACAGATTCTTGGTGATTGCTGTTTGTGCTCATTTGTATTCTACTCTGGAGAACATCTGGTACTCACATTTTTAATTATTCGATGGCATGAAAATAGCTTTAAATATGTTAGGTAAGTTCAAAGATGTTTGAAGTTAATTAGCTTGAGGAAGATTTTTGTTATGAAGTGCTTTCGAGCTGGGATTTTGCTTCCTGTTCCCCTTTTTGTCATGTGTGCCTAGACAAGAGTGTGTTTTTCTTTATCTGGGCTGAGACCATATACTGAAATAGTTGAACTGATACGACCTCTTAAAAATGCAATTGAACAATAATCCTGAGTCCATTCCATGTATAGTCCGTTCTTCTTTCTAAGTGAGATACAATTATATATGAAATGAAATAGATATGTTCTTTGCAAGTATAACTTGAGTAACTTGTTAGAAATTTGCCCTATGCTTCACGTGGTACAACTGCTTTTGTTAATGATACTCTTGATACTGATGTCCTCCTTGTCCTCTTAAGCTGCACCACTCTGCACTCAGTTTGTGAGTAGGATGCTAATGCCTCTCTGTTAATACTAAAATGAAATATAACATTCCCACAGCAGAAGTGCATATATATACACTATAATACTTGCAGCCTGACGTTATAACATTTCTCAGCTGTGTTACTCATGATTTCTTTATAGCAACTGTGGCTTGTTTTTGTTTACTATTGCTTAATACACTTTTTCATGGTACTGCTTCATTTTTTTGTGTTAGGTGGCATGCTTCCAAATGGAATCTTTCTCGTGTTTTCTACCATGTTAAGAATCTTTCTAGGTTCTTGGGGTGGTTTGGGTTGGAAGTGACCTATAACGATCATCTAGTTCCCACCCCCCTGCCATGGGTGAGAACAACTTCCACTAGATCAGTTTAGTGGAAGCCAAATACAGCCTCACTTTGTACTCTTTAATGATGAGGCGTCCACAGCTTCTTTGTTCATTGCAGCATACTGTTGATTTTCATTTTTGAATTCTGAACTCCTCTGTTGGAGGACATTATACTGTCTGAGGAAGCTATTCTTGGCTAGAATGCAAGTGCCTTAATTATATGGCATACATCTATATTTATTTTCATGTTCTATACATATAGCTCAAATTCCCATCCCATAAAAATAATTCTCAGTGCTCAGACATAATTTTTAAACTTGTGTAAATATATTTTTCATTTGTAAGGCTTTTGAAGAAAAATAGGCTTTTTTTTTTTTTCCCCCCAGTTGTTCATGCTTTATGTATTTTTGTCTTGCATGTTTGTTTGGGTTTTTTTCTATATATCAATCATCTCGTTAAGCATAACTGAGTAACGTTTTTTTCTTGTCTTTGTTTTGGTACTCAGTTCTTTGCCATACCAGGTACACTGGGTACAACAGGCATGTTCGCTTCTTAATATGGTTCCTCAGTGTGTGTCTGTAAAGTCAAGAGGAGCTTTGCTGTGTGCGTTTGCAAGAGATGGACTTCTACTTGCAGTAGCTGTTAATCAAACTGATCCAAAGGTATATGAGTGATAGACAGAACATCATTTAAGCCAGTAGTTCAGTTGAAATGAAATGGTAACAGAGGTTTAATAACATATTTGTAAGAATGATTTTTCAGCATTCCTATTGATACATGTGATTATATTCAAATTGATGAACCATAGCTAAAATATTCTGCTACAAGCTGCAATATTTTAAATGCTGTTGTTAAGAAATCCATATAAGACCCTCTGACATTTCCAGTCTCCAGGAAATACAGTAATGGATTAGCTTTAGATATTGCATGTTATCTGCAAAGATGTGAGATGATTCTTAGGCTGAGGCATGATTAACATGTCTTGGAAGTTGTATTCCCACTTCATATTGTTATTTCTTCTAACATCTTGGAGGCCAAATCTTAATGTTGTTTTTAGTGCTAATCATGACAGGGAGGGAATACAGGCCAGCTTATTTAGTGTACTAGGATGGGATGATGCAGTCCTTCAAAGCTCCAGGTTTTATTTATCGGCGAAACTGGAAAAGTGTGATCTTACATTGTTTTGAGGGTTTTAGAAAAATCTGTGTTAAAAAGCATATTGATTTATATATCAAGTATACATTAAATATAGAATTAGGCATAGAAATTAGTAAGTATGCTAATTAGTGAAAAATATCAGTGTCATGTCATTTTCATATATAATAATGTTTCCAGTACATCAAATGTACTGCTAGTAGAAATTGGTTTTTACAACAGTGACAGTTTGATGTGAATGTATATTTTCTTTACATTTACTCTTTCTTTCTAGGCAACTCAGATTTTGTTTTTAAACACGTTGAATTTTGTAACTGTTTCGGGTAGCCTTAAAGGTTGTAGTAGCAAGAACAGCACAGTTCCAGCCAAGTTCATCAGGTCAGTAACTGATGTTGGTTTTGCTGCTGTTGTGAATTTTTTTTTTTTAACTTAACATTTTGATACGGAAATTTGACAAAGTATTTTTTTTCTTGCCCAATTTAGGTCTTACTGGGTTGGCGATATGAGTTGGACTCCTGATAGCCTTTTCTTGGCTTGCATGTTAAAACGTGGATCTTTGATTTTATTGACATGCATGGGTGAATTGCTGACCTTGATTACTTCTGGCTGCTCTTTAGAGTTCGGACCAGCAGAGTTTATTTCATTTCATCCACTAATAACATACAGGTAAAAGGATTTGAAAATGTTTATACATTTTTTGTCATATGATCATATCTTACTCATATTTTTTACAATTTCACATAAACCTCCTATGTCAGATTCCCTCTCCTGCTTTTCATGTGCCTTCTCAATATCCGTTCTCATTCATAGTTCTATTTCTTATAATGAGTTTGTTTTGATGAAAATTGGCATAATGACACTAAGTATACATGAAGTGATTTGATTTTTAGAAGTATTTGATTTAGTAGTAACTAAAAATGACATGATTTTATGATATAAGAAGAAACTGAATTTACAGAATTGCTGAAAGTGCAGATTTATTTTAATCCAGTGGCATTTCTCTGCTCAATATTAGATTTTACTTACAGAACTTTCTATCATAGTCATATGTCTTATAAATAACATATTTGTATGACAAAAGCTAGTTAGCTTTTGTATTGTTTTTTTGTGGGGGTACTCCAGATCTAATCTTTGAAATTATACTACTGGATGCATGGGGAAATAGAAGGATCTCTAACACTTCCTAGCGTCAACTCAAAGTTACAAAAAAGTAAAATAGTTTGAATAATAATAGGAAACAAAATAGAAAACTAACTTTAATTTTTATCCTATTAGTTCTGAATTACTACAGGTGGGTAGTGTATAAATGTAAACATCTTATGAAAACATTCAAAGCAGCCTAATACCTTCTTACAGTGGTTGAAAAATCAGATACTAAAATACCTTAAAACACCTCAGTTACAGTTATTTATTGAATGTACGTAGCTACTTTTTTCACCTTATCTACTAACTTTTGGAATATGAAGAAATAATAAAAAACCCCAAACCCAGCAACATTATGTCAGAGCATTATGGGGCTACATGCACAACACAGATTTCGGGATCTTAGTTAAGGAGTGATATCTTTGTAACAATAGGTTTTGTAAGCCCTCTTTCGTAAGAGAAGACTTGAGTGTTGATACAAAATTTTTCTGTGGAATGTCTGAAATGTGTCTGAAATACTGAGATTCCGAACTTGAGAGGGTTTTTTTCTTTTTCATACATGACTTTTAGCATCTGATTAAAATTCCATCTTCAAGCACTTATAGACACTAAAAGGTAAGAAAGTGTGCTATTGAAATTTGAAGTCAAATTGTGAAAAATATGTATACTACTTCTTAATGAAGAAGAGAATAGTAAGAGCATTTTTATTTTTCTTTAAATAAAAAAAGTTGCAACTCAGCAAAATACTGGTATTTTGCAAGCATAAATAGTGTTATTTGCAGTGCTTATCCTAAAAAATGTAGAAGCTTTAGAATTCTGAATGGACCTATAAGGGTAGTAATGTGAGTAGTATTAAACATTCATATTTTTTTTCTCTAATCTGTTAATGATTATTACATGTGATATTTGCTTAAATGTTGATATATCTTTATTTTAGACAGCAACACTCTTTTTATCAAGACTCTAGCCAGTCTGTTGGTTCTTCAGCTTCTGAAAATGACTTTATCAGACAGAGATTTTCGGTTTCTTCACATTCAAGATTACCCTACCTCATTGTCTCTGATGGATACATGATAACAGTGGTTAGATTTCCTAACAACCTTTCACCATCAGGATTCATAAGAACTCTTTTGCTTGATTCAACCCAACGGCTTGAAAATATCAGTTCAAATTTGCTGAACTCCAAGGTAGGGTCATGAATTATTTTGAGGATTTTATGCAAAAAAAGTGTGTAAAAGTGTGGAACTTTTTAAACTGAGTACCTCAATTTAGTATATGTTAGAATAATAGAATCATAGAATAGTTAGGGTTGGAAAGGACCTTAAGATCATCTAGTTCCAACCCCCTGCCATGGGCAGGGACACCTCACACTAAACCGTGTCATAAAAGGCTTCGTCTAGCCTGGCCCTGAACAGTGCCACTGGTGGAGCATTCACAATTTCCCTGGGCAACTCATTCCAGTCCCTCACCACCGTAACAGGAAAGAATTTCTTCCTTACATCCAATCTAAACTTCCCCTGTTTAAATTTTGACCCATTGCCCCCTGTCCTATCACTGCAGTCCCTTATGAATAGTCCATCCCCAGCATCCCTATAGCCCCCCTTCAGATACTGGAAGGCTGCTATGAGGTCTCCACTCAGCCTTCTCTTCTGCAGGCTGATCAGCCCCAACTTTCTTCAGTCTATCTTCATACAGGAGGTACTCCAGTCCCCTGATCATCCTAGTGGCCCTCCTCAGGACTTGTTCCAACAGTTCCATGTCCTTTTTATGTTGAGGACACCAGAACTGTACAGAATACTCCAGGTGAAGTCTCACAAGAGCAGAGTAGCAGAGCGGGATAACCTCCTTCGACCTGCTGGTTATGCTCCTTTTGATGCAGCCCAGGATACGGTTGGCTTTCTGGGCTGGTAGTGCACATTGCCGGCTCATGTTCATGTTCTTATCATCCAACACCCTCAAGTCCTTCTCTGCACGGCTGCTCTGAATCTCTTCTCCACCCAACCTGTAGCTATGCCTGGGATTGCTCTGACCGAGCTGTAAGACTTTGCACCTGGCATGGTTAAACTTCATAAGGTTGGCATCAGCCCACCTTACAAGCGTGTCGAGGTCCCTCTGGATGGCATTCCTTCCCTCCAGTGTATCAGCCAAACCACACAGCTTGATGTCATCTGCAGACTTGCTGAGGACGCACTCAATCCCACTGTCCATGTGAGCGACAAATACGTTGAACAAGACTGGTCCCAACACCTATCCCTGAGGGACACCTCTCGTTACTGGTCTCCAGCTGGACATTGAGCCATTGACTACGGTGTGCGGCCATCCAGCCAGTTCTTTATCCACCGGGTGGTCTACCTATCAAATTGATGTCTCTCCAATTTAGAGACAAAAGATGTCGTGTAGGACAGTGTCGAACGCTTTGCACAAGTCCAGCTAGATGACGTCAACTGCTCTACCACTGTCCGTCAGCTCCATAGCCCCATCACAGAAGGCCACCAAATTGGTCAGGCAGGATTTCCTCTTCGTGAAGCCATGCTGGCTGTCACAAATTACCTTTTCTTTTTCATGTGCCTTAGCATGCCTTCCAGGAGAATCTGCTCCAGGATTTTGCCAGGCACAGAGGTGAGACTGACGGGTCTGTAGTTCTCTGGTCATCCATTTTCCACTTCTTGAAAATGGAGGTTATATTTCCATTTTTCCAGTCATCGGGCACTTCACCTGGCTGCCATGATTTGTCAAATATAATGGGCAGTGGCTTAGCAACTTCATTTGCCAGTTCCTTCAGGACCCACGGATGGATTTCATCAGGTCCCATGGACTTGTGTATGTTCAGGTTTTTAAGATGGTCTCGAACCAGATCCTCTCCTGCAGAGCACCTAAGGTCATCATTCTCACAGTCCCTGTGTCTACCTTCCAAGACTTGGGTGGTGTGCTCAGAGCATTTGCCAGTGAAGACAGAGGCCAAAAAGTCTTTAAGAACCTCAGCCTTCTCCAAATCCAGGGTAGCCAGTTCTCCTGATAGCTACTGGAGAGGGGCCGCGTCCCTAGTCTGTGTTTTATTTGCTACGAACCTATAGCATCTCTTCCTGTTATCTTTCACATCCCTAACCAGGTTTCATTCTAACTGCACCTTAGCTTTACTAAGCTGGTCCCTAGCTTCCCGGACAACATCCCTGTATTCTTCCCAGGCCAGCTGTCCTTGCTTCCACCTTTTATAAGCCTCTTTTTTCCTTCAAAGTTTCCCCAGCAACTCCTTATCCATCCAAGGAGGTCTCCTGGCCCTCCTGTTTCACTTCCTTCTAGTTGGGATGCAACACTCTTGAGCTTGCAGTAGGTGAACCTTGAATATCAACCAGCAGTCTTGTGCCCCCTTGCGCTCTAGGGCTATGTCCCATGGAACAGGTTCCTGAAGAGGCCAAAGTCTGCTCACTTGAAGTCCAGGGCAGTGAGCTTGCTGCATGCAATTCTTGCTGTCCTGAGGATCTCAAATTCGACCATCTCGTGATTGCTACAACCAGGGCTGTCGTGGAGTGTCACATTTCCAACGAACCCTTCCCTGTTGGTGAGCATGAGGTCGGGCATGGCACGCGTCCTTGTCGGCTCCTCTATTATTTGCAGAAGGAAGTTGTCTTCCACACGATTGAGGAACCTCCTGGAGTGCTTGTGCTAGGCCGTACAGTCCCTCCAACAGATATCAGGGTGGTTGAGGTCCCCCATGAGAACAAGTGCCTGCACGCATGAGGTTGCTCCTGTCTGTCTGCTGAGAGCTTCATCCACAGTCCTCTTGATCATGCGGTCTGTAACAGATCCCCACAGTAATGTCTCCCATCGCTGTTCTCCCTTTAACCCTGATGCGCAAACTCTCTGTTGATTGCTCGCCTCTCCCCAGACTGAGTTCCATACTCTCCAGTCTGTCCCCAACATAAATAGGAATTCCCCCTCCCCATTTGCTGGGCCTGTCTTTTCTAAAGAGTCTGTAACCTTCCCTTCCAACACTCCAGTCATAGGAGCCATCCCACCATGTTTCTGTGATGCCTGTTATATCATACCCCCGTAGATGTGCACACATCTCTAATTCCTCTTGTTTGTTCACCGTGCTATGGGTGTTTGTATAGAGGCATCTGAGCCGAGCTCCTAATGAAGCCAACTCATTGGCTGGAGCAGCTGGAATATCTCTACATTGCTCCAAGCATTTATTGTAGGTGTTGGTAACTGACTGGTTGCATTGGGATGGAATGATACTCCCCTCCCCCAACACATCTAGCTTAAAGCTTCCTTGACCAGTCTAGTAAGCCTCCTAACCAAACTACTCTTCAAGCAGCAGCTTCACCAGCCTCCAGTAGACCTGGCCTACAAACTTAGTTCCTGTGTTCAAGACACCCAAACCCCTGACTATGGCACCACCCTTCTAACCATTTGTTAACCTAGGCAATCCTAGCCTTTTTAGGGTTCTCCCCTGTATCCTGGAGAATTGATGAAAAGACAGGCTGAGCTCCAGAGCCCCTAACCACTTATCCCAAGGCTCTATAGTCCTTCTCTATGTTCTCCAGAGTCCTTCGTGTTCTGCAGAGTCCTTCATTATGTTCTCCGTAATACTTTGATATTTTT